>NC_056748.1:328543664-328711164 GCF_019279795.1 Protopterus annectens
GATACACAGTCCATCACTTATTTTAGATGTTTTAATTACAAAGGAAAGAAATGTAGTTAAAACCTTAGTATATAAAAAAATATATAAATTCAGTTTTGGCTACACATAGTTACAACTGAAGACATTTAGTTGAAAATATTCCCAAATCACATTTTCTAAGGATTCAGAGAATTTTCAGTACTGAGCAGGATACTAAGAGCATGTCAGGGACCTTGACAACAGGTTTTCTTAATAGAACCTGCAGTGATAAGGGTGTGAATGGTGCTTGTCATGCAGCCAAGGAATAATCTAGGGTACATCCTTTGGAATATGGCTACAACAGGACTAACTCTAGGGAATGACACCCTAAAATTTGTCACTGTGGTACAAACAGTAGTCAAGTATGTGTGGCTTTGATGAAACATTGGCATCTACTTAACAGTGTTTCTGACAGAGTTGAATTAAGCTATCATACAGGATGAACATTAAGGAAATATTTTTCTCATTATAAGTCTCCAAATGTTCACACAGACTGAAACTACCCTGAACTGACCAAGGGGGTTACTCATGTGACAATTGCACATTTTGTTCTAGAATTCATAAGGTAATTTTCCTCCTATTAATGCTGCAAGAATTTGTGAAATTTGATTACATGTTGAAAGAGGGAAGATCAGATGCATGCAGTAAGCATAGGTTTGGAACTTAATGCCAAAAAGTTTTCATATACTGAAAGTTTTAGCATTAGGGATGGGAATGTGTGTGTGTGTGTGTGTGTGTGTGTGTGTGTGTGTGTGTGTGTGTGTGTGCAAGAGGTTGTTGATTAGGGTTAGAGTAAAGGCTAGGGAAGGAGATAGATTTAATCTTATGTATCTGTGCAGCTGTATGTGATGTGTGTGTTTCAGTGTCTTGTGTGCTGAAAGTGTTACAGAAAGGATTTTTGCTAAGGTAAGGTGTAAGGCTGGGGTAAGTGGTGGGCTGATACACTTAGTAAAGAGGTGAAGCAACAAGTTGATGCACTAATTCAGTATAAGAATTGCGTGTGTGTGGGGGGAGCAAGACAGTGGCTCTCATATAGAGGTCAAGAATCAAAACCAGGAAAAGACAGTTGGCATAGAAGGTACAAAGGGGGAAACCTCTGAAGTAAAAATAAAAGCAAGACAGAAGTCTGAACAGAGGCTTACAAGAAGTTTTAGAAGAGAAACAGCATACTTAAGTGAGGATCCGCAAACCAAAAAAAGGTATTAAGTAATAAAAGTGACATACATAAGGAAATAGAGAGTTCTGAATCCATTTCTGTAGTGTAAAGCAGTCCTCTGGCAGGTAGTGCAGAGTACTGAAGCTTCAACATATTAATGAGTTGTTTCCTGTGGCAAGAGTGCAGGTTTGAATCCTTTCACCCTCATTTACCTATTGTGTGACATTGACCAAGTCACTTAACCAGACTGTGCTTTGGAGTAACTAGGAATTTGTGCTAGACTTCTTAATTGTCTCCTGGACTGCATGCCTAGTAACTATGAACCTGTTGCCATTTGCTAGCCATCCCCATTGCACTGCTGATCGAGTTCAGGAAAAGTTATGGTAATATCTCCAGCACACCATTTTATGCTGGAGAGACAGGTATATCTCCCAGAGACTCCTGCTGCTCTGTAATAAACCTCCAATTCATGTTAAGCAGAGCTCCTCAATGATTCTATTCAAGTGCAACCTAGACAAATGGATGGGTGACTGCAAATTCACCCCAGGGATGGTGCCCATGTCCCCCATGGAGAGGCATAGTTGGTGCTGATATGTAAAGTACATCCATCTAACCAAGGACAATTAAGGCAACCTGGGTTTAACATGGCTATGCATATAAAGGCTCTAGGCCACTAGTCCAGTGACCTCTCCCATGAACTCATATAAAAAGGAAAATTATAAGCATCTTGTATCTGTAAGTAAGAACAAAGTATAAGTGAAGATAATTTTGTTCTGAGATGCCATTAGCAGACAAAGGAAGACACAGCGTAGACAAAGAAAGTGAGATAGTGAGTGATGTGAACTTGGATACAGGGAATGCAATGTAAAAAAATACAACCAAGCACTTGAGGGTTATATAAATAGCAGAGACATTAAAACAAAAGGTGATTTTTACCATTTATTTTATACAAATCCTTTGTGTTTCTAATACCATGAAAGGAATGGAACCCATTCCTAAGCCAGAGTATAATTAAAAGTCATGACATTAGTATTGTTTCAGTCTTTGATGTTAGCCAAAAGTGCTCTTTGCAGCACCCTCACTGTTCCCAGAAGTGATTCATTCTGCAATTCATACAGAGTTACATGTATTGGTAGCATATCTAAATACAACTGTACATTCTTTTTAATTATATCCATTGCTCTTACTTGTATTGGAAGTGTCTGGGTATCTTTCTTCTTTCCGCATTGCTCTTATTCTGTCTGCAAATCCTGATATTTTTTTACTTTGTGTCTCTCTGTACATGAGACACTGTAATCATTAGAAGTAGCAATTCCAATGATCAACACTACTTCTGCTTTTCTTCATGGAGTACTGTTATCTGGTTTTCTTGCATCTATCTTTTGAACTACTGGTAATGGGTGAGCCCATGTGATGTACACTTCATCATTCTCTGTAATGTTTTGTGGTTCACATTTCCAATGCTTCTTAGCTCCTTCTGTATTGTAGTGTTTGCAGAATTCCAGATGCAACAGTCTTGTAACATTATTGTGTGTTATAATGTACAGGCTCTCTGCCATGAGTATATCTTACTCAGCACCAAGGTGTGCGACAGTTTCCATTTCTTTTTTTACAAAACCTACATTTGTCTGTTTCTCCCACATGTTCAGTGGACTTTGTAAACCAATGTATACGTAGTCATCTATCCTGAGCTGCCAATATTAACCTTTCTTCTTTTGGTTTCTGATCACCTCTCCTTAACAATTCTTGTGTCAAATCCTGATCAATAAGAGGATGCTACAGGTGATCTCTATAGTTGCCACTATATTTTTGGTGTTTCCACATTTCTTTCCTTCTCATCCCATCCTTCTCCTTGTATTCTTTCTTTTGTTTTTGGCACATTCAGTTGCTATTTGATATTTGTCCAATTCTGGTTTGATTACATTCCCTCTAGACACTGGAATGCTTCTGCTAAACTAAGCACATAGATTATCTTAGACTTTCTTTCCTCATGTTTTAAAACTTTCATTATGTTTGGATCTGATTAGGTCAGCGGATACATATCCAGTCCCAAGACTGCAGATATATACATGTAAGCAGTTTGAAGAAGGCCCACACCATTTGATAAATGAGAAGAATTTTTCTTGTTTTTCTGTCCAAATAATACAATACCTTTTAGGAACAGTCAGTCAAATCAAAACTGTAAGTTAGAATAGGAAGAGCAAATTGGTTTATAGCTTGGACTTTATTCCTAGAAGTCAAGGCTGTTTTCAGTATTAGTTTTCAAGTTCTGAAGTATTCCTTGCTGAGTTTTTTTTTTTCACATTTAAACATGTTTTATTGTCAGTCCATCAATTTCCAAATATTTATATACTCATTCCTGGTCAAGTTCCGTTATATCATTTTGCTGTCCCATATTGATTTTTCTTGGCGCTGCAGCTTTCGAGCTTTAAATATCACTTTCGCACAATTATGAATACCAAATGCCTTTCTTATATCATCTAAAGAAAGTTTAAACCACTTACAGTTGTACATTCAACTCCTTATCTGATGAACTATACAGATTTAAGTAATCTACAAAAAGAAGATGAGAAGTCTTTAAGTAGGGTTGTTTTCTGGGAGCGAAATTGTAATCAAGACTTAGTCTGTTTTGTAAACAACTTAATCAGTTAAGGGCAAGACAATACAATAGCAGTGACAAAAAATCACTGTGATATATCCCCCTTTGAATTTTCTTTCTTGGGATAATAATTTGTCCTTTGTCATAGCTTAATTGCAAAGTGATTTGCCACTATTTCATGATCACTGTAATTAACTGATCAATGTAGGATGTATCTTATACATCTTTGTAAGCTCACCTTTATCCATGAACGTGGGATGCTGTCAAATGTTTTTTTGTAATCTATCCATGCCATACTTAGATTCTTTCCCTTAATTTCCTATTATGGCTTTATTTAGTAACAAATGATATTTTGTTCCATATGACTTTTGTCACCCATTTGTTCTATTGCTGTGATTGAATTTTCTTCTAAATGACTATGAACTCTGTCTGCATTAATTTCAGTAAATAGTTTGTACATCGTCATAAGACAAGTTATTGGTCTGTATTTTTTAGGATAGCATACAGGCTCACTCTTAAGGAGGACTATCATTTTTCTTGTAGTTAACCAGACTGTTGCCTGTTTGGGATACACATATAAGTAAATCTTATTCAGGGTTAAATCTTTGTCTAAAGATATGTATTTATTTAACATTTGTTAACTGGGAAAGTCCAGATTGGAACAAAGCCATTTTTCAGCGGAGGCCCGGGGAGAAACGGTCCAGACACATGTCATTATAAATACCTTTAGCCAGAAATTAGGTACTGCATCTGACATAGGGTTTTTCATTTAGGAGCATTTCTTAATTTTGTTTCAGTTTCTTTGGCAGTTACTTTATCACATTTCATATCCTGTACATTAAACACCTTACTGTTTCTTTTAATTTTTCTATCATTTCAACATCTTTGTTATGTTCCACAGGGTCATTATAAATATTTCTCCAAAATACGTCTATCTCTTATTTTTTGGTGGTGTTTCTATTCCTTTTGTTTTGTTTCCCAGTTATCTATAAAACTTTTTTGGGTCATCAATGAAGTGCTTATTTTATACTTTTTGTTTATATTCATCTACATATCTTCCAGGTTTTTTTTGCCTGTGCTGATATCTTTAATTTATTATTTGCAATAGTGTATGCTATATCCTTGTATGTTCTAATACTGTGCATTGCTTTTACCATGTCTATTTTTCTAAGTATTTTTGTTGGTATGTACCCACTTTTATATTCTTCTAACAGTGACAGTTCTTGTCTTAATTGCTTTATACTTTCCTCTATTCATTGCTTCTATGATAGCATTTTATTCCTTCCCTTACTTTCCCTGATTGCTTTATGTTTTTGTAGTAAGACTTTGTTATTAATTTAGCTGCACAGTAACACATCCTATTTATTTCTGTTATATTCCATGAATTTCTTTTAATAGTCTTGATTACTTTTTTATCAGACTTCTAACAGTTTGGGTTTTATTTAGTTTCTGTAATGTTTCTTTCATCCATCTTAATATGTGCAGTCATCTGTATTAAATAAAGCAACTCATTCCTTAGATCATTTTATTTTAAAATGAGAGCACATTCTTTGCTCTCTAATTCCTGATGGTATTCTACAGAAAATTCCAGAATGTCTTCCTGTGACACATCTTCTTCAGCTGTATCTTGGTTAATCCTGGATTGGAGTGAAGAAATGGATTTGGCTTCTCTTCCTGCTTCAGAACATGCTGATATTGCAGCACTAGCTTTTCCACCTTTACAGTGGAATGAAGAAGGCATCAAACAATGTTGGGAGGATGGCCTAATGGTTTAGGTGTTTTCCTTGCAAACACAAGGTACAGAGTTTGAATCTCACAGGGAATAATTGGCTAGGCTTAAAATGGCTCGCAAGGGCAGTTAGCCTAGTACTAATCTATGAACCTATAAGGTAAAGAGCATGTTTGAAATGAAAATACAATTTTTGAAGCTTTCAAGTTCTCCGAGAAAGCTTTTAATTATTAACAGTGGCCAAAAACCGGGGAAGTACTGTTATTTCCATTTTCCCGAGATTTAATGGCTTGGTGATAGAAACACAAATAATGAAGTAAATAACAGCAAAAATATTTTAAATACATCACCAGAACCTTCTATTTGTGGATTACAATCCACAAATACATTAAATATGATAAAACAAACAAGTGAAACCACAGAGAACAATGGCAGTCATTTTCTGTAGTTTTAAAAGATTCGAAGCCAGTTTTTCAAAGAAAATATCCCGATGCAGTAAAATCAACAGTGCATAATTCAGTAGGAACTGCTCCAAGGCTGCAGCCACTTCCTAAACCATTAATAAGAATAAAGGCAAATAATACTATTAAAATAAATTATATGACTTAATAAGACCATTAGGAGTGCAGCTAAAGCATATATGTGCAGTTATACATTGGGGAAATAAAAACTTTGCAGATATATATTTTGAGGCTAATGAGCCTGCCATTAACTTTCACACTACATTTCAAAAAAAGACAAGTACAAGCAGAGGTTCCATGGTGTAATTTTCAGTTATCAAAATTAGACATAAATCTGAGAAAAAAAGTGACACTGCAATTTAGATCTGTAAATATAAAGGAAGAACAAATAAGAGAATATCTTCTGAGATACTGTGCTGATGTTTTTACAATCAACAAAACTTTTGATTTGGATGCAGGAGGTATGTAGGATGAGGCTGGGGAGGCCTGGGTGGCATTGCATGTCCATGAATCAGAAGTACAGTACTTATCTGGTATATGTTTGGTGCAGGGCATTGGGGCATATTAAGATATGCAGGTCAGCCTCATTCTTGTTTTTTTTTGCTCAGATGTTTCGCACATTATCATGGAGTGTCCATCCAGATGTTGCACTAAATGTCATTCTGCTGAACATTTCACAAGGGCATGCCCCACAAAATGTTAATATTGTGCAGGGTTTCATCAATGGGCAGAATGCCCCTACTGTATTCAACATGGAAAGTGGAAATGCTGTATCGTCATCCAATTCTCCTTCACCTTCTACAGTAAATGATGAATGAGAAACATCCAATGTTATGCAGGAAAACAGGAATGTGGTGACAACAACAAACATCTGCTTACTGCTACAACTGAAAACAATATTACTCCTGCCACGGAATCTGTCACTGAACCTGTATCTGCTCTTGATCCTCCTATTGGCCCTAATATTGTTTCTATAACTCCTATTGACCCTGATATAATGAACACAACACTTGATACTACGTTCGTAAATACAATTCAGGTGGATGATGGTTTGTTTTTCTTAGAGTCGTCAGGCAATGATTCTTGTTGAATTTCTTCTAACAATCCTATCATTAATTCCATTATAATAAAAAAGCTGGATTACACTGGTAAAAAGTGAAAACCAAACATAAAAAAGGAAATGTTAAGAGGCTTCAGAAAGTTGTGGCTAAGGAAAACGAAAGCCATTGCTGGCACCTCTTTATTATTCTGTAGCATTAACAATATGGTTTCTTTAATGAGGCGCATGCTAATTTTTTAATGAATCCAAATGACATAATATGCTTATTGGACACAGGGTTATTATCTTCAGAGACAATTTTACAGTGGAACTGTTTATGGAATGATGGAATAGTTTGGTCTAAAGGATTAGATAAACATTCAGAAATAGTTTTCATGTATCACTCCTCTCTTATTAATGTATGTGATACCTTACATATTATTCCAGGTAGACTTTTATTACTAGATATCAAAATACATGGTCAGTATATTAGAGTAATAGTATTATATGCATATGTAGATACAACAGAACGTACAAAAATGTTTACTCTAATGACATCTTTTTTCTTAGACTATTCAATGATAGTGTGTGGGGATTTTAATTGCCACCTCTTGAAGGCCCCAATAGTAAGCATGAAGGTATACTAGAGTGTTATAAGGTAATGAATACTGCATCTCTAAATATTATCAAACCAAATGATTTTACATATTTTCATGGTTCAGTAACTACCACCACTGATTTTTGTTGACATTCATTATCATTAACTTGTAGTCATTTTAACTTCTCATTAGCATCATTTACAGACCATAATGCTATGGGATATGTTTTTGGTACAAACACTAAGAAACTCAAAGGAAAGGCTTTTCCACAATTTGTGAATGCATGTCTTAATTCGGTTATTTGGAAAGAGATCATTCAGGAATTATGGAATGATCACAGTACTTTGTTAGAATTATATGAATCTTGCTCTGACTGGTGGTCAGACTACAAAGACAAGTTGGTAAGCAGATATAAAGGGTGCATGTTTCATTGCCACCAAAAATTAAAAAGTGACACAAATAACACGTAATGCATCAGAAATATGCTTCTCATGATTTGTCTCAGGCAGAGATATACTTAAATAAATTATTTGATTTAAACATACAAAGATTAACATCTAAGTTACATAATTTAAGGTATTCTTTGAAAGGCAGAGGAGAATTTTTCTTACCTTATATAGGAAAGAAATGTATACAAAAAGAGTCATATATACATTGCTTACAAACTGATAAAAGGGACTTAGTAAATGGTAAACAGAAAATTTTTATCAGTTGTACATACTTATCTATCACAATTGTATAAAGGTAAGAACACATTGAATATAGAATGGCCAGTTCCTTCTATGCCTGCTGCATTTAAAACATTTTTTATGCTCCGGGTAATATTTCAGAGGTAAAACAGACAAGTTCAGTGATGTCTTTAAGACACATGGTTCCAGGACCAGATGGGATTCCTTATAATTTCTACAAATTGTTAAATGAACAACAGTTACAAACAGTCATTGATGCACATAATGAATGGTTACAAAAAGGAATAGATAATTAAATCTTCTAACTGTTGTACTTCACTTTATCTGGAAAAGGGAGATAAATCTTTATTCTCTAATTGGAGACACTGATTATAAATTGTTTTGTAAAGTTTTACAAATGAGATTATGCCTTAAGTTGCATAATTTAATGGATCCAAGTATGCATAGAATACCAGGGAGACCTTTAAAGGACATTTTGTTAATATTAAAATATCTTGGTTTATATGTTTCACATTCCTCTTTGTTTAATGTTATAGATGCATTTGGATTTGGTCTATGTTTTAAAAACTACATCATTTCAATATATACACATTCTACAATTGTACTAGTTATAAATGGATGGCTTGGAAAAACTATTCATATGAAAAATGGCATCAGACAGGGATGCCCTTTGAGTAGCTCCTTTTTAGCCCTAATGTTAGGAGCAGTATTTTTTAAATATAGAGCTATTATGAAGTCATCTTTTTATTCTTTTAACTGTAAAGGGGTTTTGGTCCCTAGAATGATGTCATATGCAGATTATATCACCATTATAACAGAAAAGTCTCAAGTATTACAAACATCATTAAATACAATAATCCCTATCTTTGAGGCAGTGGGCTTACATTTAAATAAAGAAAAATCTATTGGTTTCACAATGGAAAAAGAGAGTACAAGAAATTTTCAAGGATTAACATTTACAGAAGATGGTATACAAATATTAGGTATTCCTTATGGTAGGTTCATAGGATGATACTAGGCTGTTGGCCCGGAGGCCCTTATAAACCTAGCCAAGAATTTTGCTCATGTTCCCTCAAAGTCAGCACCTGTTTCCCTGTCCAGCAGGGACACAGGTGTATCCCAGGGGTGTATTTTCTGTTTCCCATCCAGTCATCCAGGTTCCTCTTAAAGAGGGCTAGAGTGGTACTCTGCTTGACATGGGGAGGTACTCTATTCCACAGACAGGGGAGTCTTTGGGACATAAATCTATCCTGCCAACAAGTTCTATTAATGTCACAGACCAGGTTAAGTCCTTGCGCGCAGGTTGCATGAGAGGAGTTTGTCTTATGGATATGCAGCAACTCCATCAAGACTGGGTCTGAAATGGCCTTGTATGCCAGATACAGGTCACCTCTGAGCAATCTGCATGAGACTGAGTAGAGGGACAGGGCTTTTATCCTATCTGTATAGGATAGGTGTTTGACACCCTGGATTTTCCTGGTCAGGAACCTCTGTGGTCTCTCCAACTGCTGCATATGCTTGGCAAGGAATATGCCGAAGGGGGCATTGCACTGAATAATGGGTCTGAAAAGGGAGGAGTACAGGGATGTTATGAACTCCTTGTTCCTGGATGAAATACCCTTTTTTATGAGGTAGGCCATGTAGAAAGTGTTAGAAAAATATGTATTAATATATATATATGTTTAGTGCTTATTAGAAGCTAAAAGAGTTAACACATTTCATTCTATTTTATGTAAAGCTTAATTCTGTATGAAATTATAAGATGATTTTTCAAACCACAGTATGCTTTCTGAAACTGCAAGATGCACCCTGACCCTGTATTTGCTAGCACAGCAAAATTCATGTTTATGCCTTTTGGAAATGTACTGAGAAGCAGGTGATTATCTGCTAGGTCAGGAAAATGAATGAATAGTGTATGAATAGAACAATACTGTTTTCTATAATATGATTAAATATGAACAGTCAGCTCTGTTTGTGTTATGAGAACATGCACAGCTGCGGAAAAGAAGAGATACATGAAACAAAAGACTGCTTGAAGAATCTGTACTTGCTTTGTGCTCGAATTAGCTATAGTACCTTGAATGGTAACATAACATAGTGGTAAGCTGTATCTAACTGGTGGTCACCAAGGCCACGTTGTTTTTCTTAGGAAGTTTTTCATAAAATTGATAGTGCAAGCAGAAAATCATGGACAAACAGCTGCTATGAAGTAATGATGTTAAAACTTGTGATCTGTTACGTCAGCTTGGTAGGCAATGTCTTGTTAGAAAATGTATAAAAATGACCTTACTTCCTGATTTTAGTTAGACAAACTCTGTATTAACATGTTTTTGTCTCCTTGCTGCAAGATTAAAGTGCCTTTACCTGAACCTGCCGTGTATTGATCATTTTGAAGTTTATTTTTCCTTTCACAGATTGGTCCTTTGGACCGGAAACTCTTGCTCTAGCTCAGGTCAGATGGGCTTGGTGGCATGAAACCGTATGGGGAAGAGGCCACATCGGTTCTTCTTGTCTGAAAGACCTCCGACTGAATTGTCGTTCAAAAGAGGCCAGCCACTGTTTCTGATCTGCGATTGGAGGATGAGTCAACGGTTCCAGCAGTGAGACGATCAATCACGGAGGCTCAGGTAAGGAGAAATTTACCTTTTCTTTGTTTCAGATCAGGGACTTGTTACAGTATTTGTTTTTGTCAGGGAGATTTTATATAAATCAGGGACAAAAAAGATTGCTGACTTGTCATAGATCAGGGAAACAGGATAGGTAGGCAGTTATTCTAGATAAACTGTGAAAAGAAATTGTGGTACCACGTGATAAAAAGGGTTACGTAACAATTTTTAACTAAGTTAAGACAACATGGGAAATAAGTGCACAAAAAGATCCCGAGATCCGCCATTAACCGAAGATGCCAAATACATGCAATTACAACATGCCGATAACGTTAGGTACTATACAAAATGGGTTAATAAATACAAATTTGATGGCAAATTAGACAAACCTTCATTTATCAAACTTGTCAAACAACTTAAAACAGATGCAAAAGGTCAGGTAAAAAAGCAATGCCAATTGGGAGTTCCTCAGGCACACAGGTGGCTTGAGGAAGCAAACCGCAGGGAACAAAAGATTAAAAATTCAAAAGCAATGTTTTTAGACAAAGAAGACAATAACCTTGTAATGGCATCAGCCCCTCCGCTTCCCTTACCAGAATATGAAGTGAGTGGACAAGCTGATCCACCTCCGCTATACCCAACTGTCCCTGTGAAATCAAAACCGTTTGTCAGAGATCCTGTCGAGACTAGGTCTCGAACACATAACTTAAGAGGGGCTATTGAATTGTATGAAATAAATAAAAATTCACAGGCTATGAGTGAAGAAGAGATATGTCCACTCATGGAAGTACCAAATCCACAAGCAGGACAAGCAGGAGAGGATCCAACTCTTCTAGTGTACAGACCGTGGACACCGGAAGACATCCGGAAAGCCACAGAGGGAATTCCCCATCTGAAAGTTAATTTTAGAAAATTCCTAGAAGACTTACAGGGCATGAGGTTAAGTTACCATTTAAATGGAGAAGAAGTAGAGAAAGTAGTCAGACAAATCGTAGGTCTAGATTGGCACATGATCAGTGGCAACTGGAATCCCCGTGACGCAGAACATAAGCCACTCCCACATAGCAACGCAGAGCTGGATAACAGAGTGAAAGGTCTGACAGACCAAATCTCCGAGAAATGGAAGCCTAGGGCTGACTGGACTTGCATTAATCAATGCATCCAACAGGAAGGTGAAACTGTTGATAGATATTATGCTAGATTATTAGAGTGTTTTAATAACCATTGTGGAATGCAGGTACCTGAAGACCAAACACATGATTCCCCATATGAACAACAACTAAAGAATGCATTTTTGAAGGGCAGTGTTGCACCCAAAAGTAGTTTCATTACAAAACACATGGTAGATCATCGTATGAGTAGATTAAAGTCATTACTTGAATATGCAAGACATGCCGAAAGGCATTTTAATAGCAAAAAGAAAAAGAAAACGCAAGTATTCGCAGTAGAAGATGGAGCAGAAGTCTTTGTAGTACAGTCCGGGAAGAAGGGTAAGAAAAATGCCCAGGGAAACAAACAATCTGATAAGCGATCAGAGGAGTTTGAAGAGAGAAAGAAAAGGGGTGAATGTTTTAAATGCGGGAAAAAGGGACATTTGGCAAGGGATTGCAGGTAAAACAAAAAGGTAGCCACAGAAGATAAGGAGGGTGAGGACTGACTATATGATAGTCAAGAATCACTAGAAGGGAATAACCAAGAAAAGACAAATGCAAATGTGATAGAAGGAGTAGAGAATGTGATAGAAGAAATAGAGGAAGTACAAGAAATCACTGATGGTGAAGAAAATGAAATTTTGGACTTGGCATTATTGAGCCTAGAGCTCTATTTAGCAGACACAAAACCGGAAGTTACACTTCTGGTAGAGGGGAGGGAAGTTAAATTCCTGTGTGACTCAGGGGCTTCATGGACCCTGATACATCCTTCCAAATTACCAGAAAATTCAGAATCACTCGATTATATATTAGTAAAAGCAGCTAATGGACAGCTGTATCGGGAGCAACTCTCCCATAGCATAGCAATAACTGACCCTGTTTCAGGGATGACCCAGAAGAGCAAAATTGTCTTTCTGCAAAATGCCCAGTAAATCTTTTGGGCAGAGACCTTATGCAGATATTTGGCATAGCAGTAGTTCCAACTATGCAGGGTATGGAAACACAGCGACAAATGGATACATTTGTGGTGCGACCGGAGGGCAAAATATTTTATTGGTACAGCCAGGACTTGGTTACGACTGGTCCAGGGGCAGTAACTGAAGAACTGATGAACGTAGCCATCAGTAAATCCCCCTCCCTTGACACTGATAAACAGCATTTGTTGCATTGTACTCTATATTACTGTAGCATACCAGGACCTGATAAAGAATATGAGCAAGAACTGTTTAGAAACCATGCTAACAGATTAGTATTGCGTAATCTGTACTGGGACACAGAAGGGAACAGTGTAGTTAGCTGTTCATTGCCCCAGGAATTCCTAGCACTTTATAAATCTAATCGATTACCACATGTTAGTTTAACTAAAGACAAGAATGTAAAGTGGGCAGACCTAAGAGAAAAAGTCACAAGGTGGGAAAAACAGACAGAATTAGAACTGTCAGAACAGGGAGTACAAAAGCAGAAGTTGAATTAGATAACACAGACACACCCAGCTGTGCACTTGCAGGCAAGTGAAGACAGCTGAGTAGCACTCTTACTAGAGGAAGAAGAAAAAGCCTTACGAGGCATACCAGAGACTCTCTGGACAACAGGGAAATCAGATGTAGGACTTATTCTTACAGCAGGACCAGTTGCTATCACGCCAAAGTCAGCATTTAGACCTCAAAAGAGGCAGTATCCCTTAAGGAAGGATGCAGAAGTAGGAATCAAACCTATAATAGTAGCCTTACTTAAGGAAGGAGTATTGATAGAATCTCCCGATTCGCCATGTAATACACCCTTATTTCCTGTTAGAAAAGCAAATGGAGAATGGCGTATGGTCCAAGATTTACAAGCTGTAAATGACGCAGTTATACCTAGAGCACCTACGGTGCCAGATCCACACACCTTATTAAATGATTTGAAACCTCAACAGAAGTATTTTTCTGTGGTAGAGATTAACAATGCATTTTTCTCAATACCGATACACCCTAACAGCCAACATTGGTTTGCATTTACATTTCAGGGGAAAAGGTATACATACACGCGACTACCACAGGGATATTGTGAGAGTCCAACAATATTCACACAGGAAATGGCAAGTAACTTGGTGGGATTTATCCCACTGAAAGGCAGCCAGATTTTACTTTATGTAGACGACATTCTGCTGGCAGCCCCCACCCAGCAAGAATGCAGAGAAGATACCATAGCATTATTACAATTTCTATCCACTCAAGGACACAAAGTTAACAAAAACAAACTGCAACTTTGGAAAAAAACAGGTTAAATACCTGGGATATGTAATATCCAAAGAAGGCAGAATATTAGATGAAGACAGGAAAACAGCAATATTACAAGCACCCAAACCGACTACCAAGAAGGAAATGATGTCCTTCCTAGGTACGACTAATTTTTGTCGGAGTTGGATTCCAAACTATGCCTTGGAGTCTGCTCCACTGACCACCTTAATATACAAGAAGCCTATGGCAGCACAAGATTCATTACAATGGACACCAGAAGCAGAATCAGCTTTCTGCAAATTGAAACAACTGATAACATCCTCATTAGTTTTAGGATTACCGAACTATCATAAACGATTTCTCCAAACTGCAGATTGTAAGCAAGGCTATATGACATCAGTATTAACACAGCAACATGGGGACAAACAACGCCCCATAGCTTACTATTCATCACAGCTAGACCCAGTGGCGCGATCCTTGCCCCACTGTGTACAAGCAGTAGTCGCAGCTGCAATGGCAGTACAGGCTTCAGCCTCAGTAGTGTTATTCCACCCTCTCACATTGAGAGTGCCTCATGCAGTCGTGATTATTTTACTGAAGAAAAAGTGGCATATCTTTCTCCTGCTAGGCATCTTTCCTGTATGACTATACTGCTGAGCCAACCTCATATGACAATTGAACGATGCACAACTTTGAATCCATCAACCTTGCTCCCAACCCCTGCAGATGGCAAACCACACTGCTGCCTGCAGGAGATTGAGCAAAAGACACTGCCTAGAAAAGATCTCACGGATGTTCCCTTGGATGATGCCGAGGTGACATACTATGTGGATGGCTCATGCAAAAAGGGTCCTACAGGACAGAATCTAGTAGGGTATGCAGTAGTTTCTGATACTGAGATTTTAGAAGCAAAGTCTTTACCACACAACTTATCTGCACAAGCAGCAGAACTGATTGCTTTGACAAGGGCATGCACCTTGGCAAAGGGTAAATGTGTGAACATTTTTACTGACAGCCAGTATGCTTTTTCTACTGTACATGTTTTTGCGCAACAGTGGAAAAATAGAGGAATGATAACATCTACTGGTAAACCGATTAATCATGCACAATTTATTTTAGATTTGTTAGAATCTATTCAGTTACCTCAAAAAGTAGCTATTTGTAAATGCGTAGCTCATACCAAGCAACAGGACAGGATTTCAAAAGGTAATGCGAGAGCTGATACAGCTGCAAAGCAGGCAGCTTCAGCTTCAGAAGTATTTCTTTTGAGTGAGGAATTACAACCTTCTGAGATTTTAGATTTAGAAATGTTAAAAACAATGCAGACACTTACTACAAATGTAGAAAAACAAAAATGGATAAAACAAGGAGCAATTCTTGAGAAAGGGCTGTACATCTCCAAAGAAAGAAAACCAATTTTACCATCTAACTTGTTTAGATATGCAGCTTTGTTGAGCCATGGGCAGTGCCATGTCTCAACAGGGGGGATGGTACAGTTAGTGAATCGAGTGTTTACAATGTATGGATTTACAAACTACACAAAAAATTTTTGTGCAGCATGCCATGTTTGTAACAGGCATCATGCACAGGGGGCACTTAAGCCTAAGCAAGGGAGTTTCCCTACACCACTGTACCCATTCCATACTATCTGTATGGATTTCATAGAACTAAACAAATGTGAAAATAAAAAGTATTTTCTTGTCATTATAGATATGTTTTCCAAATGGGTGGAAGCTATTCCGACCAAAAATCCAGATGCAGTTACTGTTGCAAAAGTCCTCGTTAAAGAAATTATTCCTAGATTTGGCATACCGGAAAAGATCTATAGTGACAATGGCACACACTTTGTAAATCAAACTATACAACAATTGAGCCGTTATTTTGGGATTTCCTTGAAAAAACATTGTGCATACCACCCCCAATCTGCAGGATTAGTAGAGAGGCATAATGGAGTTCTGAAAAATAAGCTTAGGAAATTGATTAATGAGACACAGAAGAACTGGGTGCACTGTCTGCCTCTGGCAATGTTGAGCTTGAGAACTGTTCCAAATGCAAAGGGGTTAACTCCTTTTGAAACACTGTTTGGGAGGGCATATTATATACCTCAGTGGAAACCTCTCATGCCTGCAGACCAGGAGGCTGACAGTTCACTTGCAGAGTATATGAGGAGACTTCTAAATAACAAGCAACTCCTGCAGTTAAATTCTGTTTCAGATAAAGAACAGACCAGACCATCGAAAGTAGTAGTACAACTGGGAACGTGGATCTGGGTGAAGGTCGTGAAGAAAAGAAATTGGAGTTCTCCAAAGTGGGAGGGCCCGTACCAAGTTTTGCTGGCAATACCCACTACGGTCAAGATAGCTGAATGTGTGCCCTGGATCCATTTGATGCACTGCAAACTGGTCAAGAACTTTGAACTGGACAAAAACCTTGCTACTGTTACACAACGAGAACAAAATGACCAGGTATAGAGTAAACAGGGATGCAGAACAACCTCAGAAAAATTACATGATCATCCTGTTAGCTATACTGGTAACAATAATCTTTTTGCTGTGGCCTTTCCTTTTTTCAGCCACACGAGTTGAACTGAACAAATGTGATGCATTACTCATAGACTGGCACCCAGACTTTAACACTTACCAAGCAATTAAATATGTGCATGCTGAGACTTTTAATGTTTCGAACTGCTGGATTTGCACAGCTATACCAACAGCATACGGGGGATTATTAGTGACTGCTGTCCCCCTAGGGCTCAATGAGACCTGGGAAAATTTTATTTTTGATACTACACCTGTAAAATCACAAGACAAAATAGCATTGTACCTACCTGTTACACAAAAAGGAATTGTATGTTTTTATAAAAATGACACTATTCAGGTAGGTTGGAGCAATTGCAATGTGACTGTTTCTTATAAATGTTATATTAAGGCTAATAAGGTAGAAACTATTTGTGATACAAACTATGACTCATATCTTGAGAAAATGCAAAAAACTGTTAGTGAAATACAGCATAATCCTGTTCTTTTGAAGCAACTTTCTATCATTGATAAGAAAATGTTTCATGCAGGGCAAGCATATATCAATACTAAAGTAGAGAATTGTTATTTTATTTGTGGGAAAAAGGCATACAAATGGCTACCTGAGAATTGGTCCGGCAGTTGTTTTTTGGGTTACCTGGTTCCGGCCATATGACACACTGCAGCTTTGCCTCGAGGGAAAATTCAAAACGTCAGAGAAGTCAGCAGTAAATCTGGAAATCCAATCAAGAGACCTGAGAATCCAGTGGGACAAATCGAAGCAGGATGGAGAAATCATAATTCTGTGAAAAACAAAGATAAACTGACACACATGGACTTGAGTGACACTATTATATCATGGGTAGGCATAGCCCCTGCATATGGCGCAGTGAAATCGATTTGGGAACTGAGAAAACAACTTCTCGAAGTTATGAGCAATGCAACTTTTTATGCTCTCGAATTAATGACTGATGAACTGAACGCTATGAGAACTGTGGTGCTTCAAAACCGCATGGCTCTCGAATTCACCCTAGCGGTGAGAGGTGGTACGTGGACTTTAGTCAAAGAAGAATGCTGTTCGTATATTCCTGACAACCAGCATGAGATAAACAACCATCTTGAGGTGATCCAGCAAGTGTCGGCCATGACCAAACAAGGCCCAAACCCTCTGAAGGACTTTTTCCAGAATTTGTTTGGGGGGTGGGGTTCCATCCTAATGAACATCCTGATTGCCATTTGTGTGGGATTACTCCTGTTAGGAGCATGCATTTGTTGTGGTATTCCCTGCATGAAAAAGTTAATCAAAGATTTTATAGACATATCAGTTTCTGAGACTTTGTATCAAAGTACTGAAATTGAAGAGTTGTTGAAAACTGAAATGCTTTTATGAGTCTAAACTAAATGACTCTATTAACTGCAAATCCAAAATGGAAGAGGTTAGGAGAAGAAGCAAACTGTTTATGCTTTTGAAAATAGAATAAAAAGTATTAACAGGGGGGAAATGTTAGAAAAATATGTATTAATATATATATATGTTTAGTGCTTATTAGAAGCTAAAAGAGTTAACACATTTCATTCTATTTTATGTACAGCTTAATTCTGTATGAAATTATAAGATGATTTTTCAAACCACAGTATGCTTTCTGAAACTGCAAGATGCACCCTGACCTAGCATTTGCTAGCACAGCAAAATTCATGTTTATGCCTTTTGGAAATGTACTGAGAAGCAGGTGATTATCTGCTAGGTCAGGAAAATGAATGAATAGTGTATAAATAGAACAATACTGTTTTCTATAATATGATTAAATATGAACAATCAGCTCTGTTCGTATTATGAGAACATGCATAGAAGAGATACATGAAACAAAAGACTGCTTGAAGAATCTGTACTTGCTTTGTGCTCGAATTAGCTATAGTACCTTGAATGGTAACATAACATAGTGGGAAGCTGTATCTAACCGGTGATCACCAAGGCCACATTGTTTTTCTTAGGAAAAATTGATAGTGCAAGCAGAAAATCATGGACAAACAGCTGCTATGAAGTAATGATGTTAAAACTTGTGATCTGTTACGTCAGCTTGGTAGGCAATGTCTTGTTAGAAAATGTATAAAAATGACCTTACTTCCTGATTTTAGTTAGACAAACTCTGTATTAACATGTTTTTGTCTCCTTGCTGGAAGATTAAAGTGCCTTAACCTGAACCTGCCATGTATTGATCATTTTGAAGTTTATTTTTCCTTTGACATATAGCCTTCCGTACAATGGAGGCAATGTGGTGGTCAAAAAGTCCGATTGCTATCAATCTGGGTGCCCAAGTCCCTCACGACTGATTGCATGCTTAGTACATTGTTATTAATGTCATAATTAGTGGGGATGACATTTTTCCCAAAGGGGATAATGATGCATTTCTTGGCATTCAGTTTGTGACCATGCTTCTGGCACCAGTCATTAGTTTGAGTAAAGCCCTCTTGGAGGATGTTCACATCACAAGGGGAATTTAAGACAATTCCCAGCTTGCAGTCATCTGCAAAGTTGGTTAGCCACAGACTACTGGTTTTGGCTTGTACCTCAGAAAAGTATATCCCAAACAGTAGAGGCCTCAAGACCAATCATTGGGGTACACCACTCATTATGGGTCTACTACTAGAGGTGGCATTTGTTATATAAATAATGAATGCAAATACATTTTTCATAAAAGTTATAAATCTTTAATATTTTGGAATACTTTTACACTTTCTTATGCAAAAGAGTATATTTATTAAATGGAGTTTTTCTTAGTAAACTTATTTATATATTTGTAGTTTACTTTTTTCCGATAGCCTGGACTAAAGAGTTAATTGTATTTTTCAATTCTTTTGGAAAACAAGATTCCAAGATGACGGCAATACTGTAAACACCCTCTCTCTGCAGCTCCACACCTGTCCTTCTAAAACTACAATTATAATCATTACTAGACAGACAAAATCGGCTCCAAATGTGCTGCAAGCAAATCTGAAGCAATTCCAATACTTAGGAAGACGGCATAAGCAAATGTGAGTGCAATTCTATAAAAAAAAAACAGGTCTGCTGGAAGCAAGTCTGCAGCTCAGAACATGCATATCCAGGCCTGTAATTTTGTATTTGAAGACCTCTGCTCAACTACAGATCACTCTGAAATGGCTAACATTCCTAGGCAATGGGCTCTCAAATAACAAAATCAAAATTCTCACAGATCACTTAATCAGAGAAAGAAGTGATTGCAAAAAGGTAGAAAACATCGAAACAGCAAGACACTCCTAAATCAAACAATAAACTTAAGACTGAAACAGCATACAATATAGAGAAACTGAAAACAGCCCTTCTTCCAATCCAGCCTGCGATCCAAAACTTTTCAGACCAGCTATCAATCTTTGGCACCACTCTCAACCAGATTGCTTCAAGACTGGACCTAACTGAGGCTAATTTAGAGGAAAATGAAATGAAGATGGAAGAACTACAAAAACAATTAAAGGCTAAGGATGCAGCTATTGAAGAAATAAATCAAAAGCTAATTGATCTCAATGCACGGAGCAGAAGGAATAATGTACTTATAAGAGGAGTTCCTGAGGTGTATGATCAGACAAAGCTACAAGATGCACTTAAACAGATATTCTGTGCCTTCCTGGATGACAAAAATCTTGTTAAAGAAATAGTGATAGAGAGAGCCCATAGAGGACTCTGTAAATCACAAAATACTGACAACCCTAGGCAAATTTATGCCAAGCTGCTGAATTATTACCATGTTCAGAAAATAATGGATGCAGTCAAATCCAAGAGATCAATCATGTGGAATGGCTATAAAATCACATTTGCACAAGAACTTCCACTTCAAATAAAACTTAAAAGACAAATGCTCTCTTCTTACTGTGCTTTCCTGATTCATTAAAACATCATATTCCAAATGAAATACCCTAATACTTTGGACTTCCAATATAAAGAAAACAAATACAGTATCAACTCATCTAGTGAAGCCAAAACAGCTTTTATAAGAGACTTTAATGAACTTCCACAGTTTAACCTAAATGTGATGACTCATGGCATGCTCTAATACAGTCTCTTCAGCTAATGAACTGCCACAGTTAACCTAAATGTGCTGACTCATGGCATGCTCTAATACAGTCTGTTCAGCAACTTGCAATTCATTTGGTTATCATGACACTTGTGAGTTGGATGCTATAAATATTGAAAGAAAAATTAACAACCTGGATAGGGAAAAAATAAACACAGCAGATATCTAGGTGCCTGAGGTGCTTTAGTCATGTTTTGAAATTCTGATGTCACCCAGAAATACAGGGATTTCCCATTAAGAAGCTGCAAAAGGAAAAAGGGGAGGGCTGCACTGCACAATTTTATTTTCCCTTCAGGACTGAATTGGCAGAAACACCACCTTCCTTGTTTGCTTCCTCCTTCCTTAAGACTCAGCATTCATAAGGAACGTGGTCACTGGTAAACCGGTTGATTGCAGTTCTGAATTAAGTCAAACACAGAATAGTTCCTGTGCGGAATTAAACTGAACTGTGGTAAGGTGAAAAACAAACTCTACCATTCTGATTGGCTGTTAATGAGATGTGGTGAAATGAGAGACTTTGTTTCTTCCTCCAGGTTCTGCATTTTTATTTAGATCTACAGCTTACCATTGCAATTCCTTGCTTGGTCACACTGCATAGACTAATCCTGATTTGCCTCTCACTATCGGAAATTCTATCAACTGTTTATACAAATAACTGAAATGGTCTGCCATAAGATTTAAATGGAGTCAGGCACATTGTTAACTTCCATAGTCTATCCCTCCTATGACTATACGGGCAATGTTTTGGAGATAAGAGCATCAAACACATATTATATTCATATTTTTTGAACAGCTGTATACTAACAGAATCTTAGGCATTATTCAGCCAAATAGAGTAATCAATAATAGATTACCTAATGCCTTCAGGCTGTTTATACATTGATACATTAAAATATGGAACATAATGTTGGTTCCTGTATGGTTATACACCATTTTACTGCTATTCCCAGAGTCCTTAAGGGTCTTGATAACTTGATGAATGCTTCTTTATGCATAACTTGTGTGTTGCACTCTTCCTCCTAAAATATCTACATTAAGCTGTTCTTACATGTTTAATACTCATGTTTCTTGTGAGCTGATTTTGATGTTTCACTATGTTCTATTATGCCAGGTTATTAACAGTTATAATTGGAGCCATGATGTAGAGGGTTGTGCTGATAGTTACTATCACATCTTGTGATTTGAACTTTGTGTACATTATTGTTTTATTAGTCACACTTGAAACTTGATCTTCTCATTATTGATATAATATGTATGGAGATAATTTCTACTGTTAAAGAACTACAACAAGTTTTCAGTGTTATTCTCCCCTTAAATCAATTGTTTTTAGGGTTAGGCTTGGGGATGGTTTTGGAGATTGATGATGCTACGATAACAGATATGGACATGTCTCTACTACAGATTATTTACATACTTTCTAAAGAAAGAATTAAAATCCAAATAGATTATGTTACCTAAGTTTATTGTGAACAAATAATGTGGTCTATAGATTCTTGGAAAGTTAGAGGCCTTCAGGAAACTAAGAAAAAAAGCTACTTATGCACTTAATCTTTAAGTCTGATGCTAATGTAATTTTTGTCCAAGAAAGACATTTAATGACTGCTGACTGGGATAGCGATAGGAAGAAGAAACGGATAAATTCAATAATCATTTTGGGCAGTTGTACCAACTCAAAAGGAGTGGCTATTATTATCAAAGCCTCTTTTAAAGAGCATATTTTAGACTTCGTTCAGGATGAAGAGGGTAGGTGGTGCTACTTTACTGTCTAAAAGCCCTTCTCACTACACCTTTTTTATTTCTGTACCTATATGGCCCGTGTACTAAACAACATGATTTTATTATTGAGATATACAACCTCTTAAAAAGATTCCCAGACCATGAATATATATTGGTAGGAGACTGGGATTTGGTGCAAGACCCTACAATAGACAGAACAAATAAAAAAATCCCTTGACACCTTCAACCTGTTTTAGCATTAGAGGACCTCATTACAGAATTTTCACTAATAGATCCCCACAAACTCAAAAATGACACTTATCCTAAGGTAAATTGCACATATTACTCACCTTGCTACAAATCATGGTCTAGAATAGACTTCTTTCTAATCCATGATTCCTTTCTAAAATTAGAGCTTAATTATAGTGCTGAACCTAGATCTCTCTTGGATCATTCTAGAATAACGCTCAAAATAAACTGGTCAAAAATTAACCAAGATAACTTTAAATGTTTTGTATGGTCCCTAAACCCCGACCTTTTCACTTCTCACTAGATATGCAGACCTGACAAAAAACATCCAAATTATTAGCAAAACTAATAAATGCACATCAGTCAGCTCCCAGTATAACATATAACAACAAAGTAGCAAATACAAATCAGGAAATAATGCATATCTTTGTAGAAATTTATACAAAACTATATGGACCCCAGAAACAAACCTCAGTAGAACACTGTAAAAGATTTCTTAACAATATAAAATTTCCAACAATTGAAATCATCAAGCTGACCTGCTAACAGATGGTACCCATCTCAACTGAAGAAATTACAAATGTAATTAAGAAGCTAAAGTTAAATAAATCTCCTGGGCCTGATGGGTTCATCTCTAATTTTTACAAAATCTTTGCATCCAAACTTTCACTCATTCTCCTGAAATTATATAATTGTATTACTAAAAGGGGCTTCACTGACATCTACCTTAATGACTCTAAGACTATCTTCATTCCAAAACCTAATTCTGATAATAAGAACCCCATGATCTACAGGCTATTTGTTCTTATAAATATAGATATAAAAATTCTGACTAGAGTTTTGGCCAACAGCCTCAAAACAATACTATCCAGCATTATTTCATCTGAACAATTTGGTTTCATGATGGGCAGGGCAACATGGGACAATACTCTCACTTTAGATGCAGCTATTCAACTACTGTGGAAAGATAAACACCCCAGATATGCTGTCACCTTGGATGTAACTAAAGCATTTGGTAGAGTAACAGATTTTCTATACTTAATACTGTCATATTACAATATCCCCGAAGAATTCATTGAACTAATTAAAATGCTTTATAGGTCCTCCACCATGACACTTTTCCTGAACAAGACACAGTCTAACCCAATAAAAATAATTAATGTTACTAGACAAGGCTGCCCCCAGTCTCCCTATCTCTTTAACCTCTACACTGAACCTTTATTTCTATATATAAAACAAAGAACGTGCCACCATATTCCAGAGATTTTGCATAATAACCTAACTTTAACAGCATATGCAGATGACATTAACATATATTTTCAGCTGCCAAATATGGACCTAAACAAAATCCTAAATGCTACTGAGAATTTTTCTAAAGTGTCAAATTTTTAAATCAATACCTCAAAATCCTTCATATTCCCACTTAACCCCCTGGGTCATAATATAGCTTATTTAATACACACTTCTATTAAAACAAGATACTCACTTTAATACTTAGGGTTAAACTTTGGGGATAATCATAAATCAAATATGCAAAATAAACTTCTAAAAATGCACCGCTGTAAAGCTAGATCTGCAGAGATGTGAGAACATGAATTTCCCACTATCTAAAATTGCAATAGTTAAAATGAATATTTTTCCAAAACTTCTATACCAGCTCAGTGCCACTAATATTACAGTTTGTAAATCGTTTTTCAAAAAAGTAAATAAAGACCTATCCAAATGTATTTGGTATCCAAAAATAACCAGAATTAGTTATACAAAATTAATACTACCATCCGATAAAATAGGCATGGGGTTACCAGATTTTGAACTGTGCTATAAAATATGTTCCAACAGAATTATCTACATTGCTGAATATAACCCACTGAGCAATGATTGGTTCCCACTGTGGGTTAAATTATGGCACAATCACATTAAAGAATACAGACTTAACCCCAAAGCCTTCCCCTTCATGGACATTTCAAACTTAAAAAAAATTAAAGTACTTAACTTAATCATAAAATTCTCATGTTCCAAGAACTTTTTGAATTTTTAAGCCTTTCACATATTCTAAAGCTATTACAACCAATTCATTTAACCCCTAAGTTAACAATAGGGACTAAAATGTTAAATCTAGCCCAATATCCATTAATCAAAAACTTCATCATTTGGGACTTCTACAAATTTAAAAATAAAACCACCAATGAAATCAGGGAAAACTTCAACTTAAGCAAAAAATACCTTATTATCATTAGACAAATCATGGAACTTATTGCAACTTTCAAAAACATACCCGAAGAAGTGCAAACAGATGTTAATACTTCATTAATGATTCTGAGATGTCTAGTGTATAAAAAGAAAATGCTTTCTACTGTGTACAAGTTAATTACAATAATAAAATATCAAGCCTGTTCCCTACTCTGTAAATATTGGAATGGAATAAACAATAAAATTACCATGGAACAAGTTTCACATGCTGTAGAAAATGCTGTTAAATTATCTCCTTTTAGAAATCTACTATATACACAATTAATGATCAATAATAATGCTTATTTCACACCAATTAGATTGAACAAATTTAACTCAAACTCTTCCCCTTTCTGTCATTTCTGCCTGAAGATGCATGCAGACTTGCTTCATATACTTTGGTATTGCAAATTTGCTCAAAATCTATGGGGTTCATTAAGAGTAAGGCTAGAAAAGATGGAATATGGGAAAACTACTATTTCATGGGAGTTTGCAATCCTTCACATTACCACAGATAGAATACCCAAGCAGAAATTCCACATTCCTATCATTCTTTTCATGTTAATGAAACTTTATATCATTCAAAACTAGTTAGATAGATCCAAATTAGCATAGGAGGGATATAGAAACATGGCACTCAAATACATCACCTCCCATAAAATGACAACAAGAAATAGTAAAAAATGTTCCTACTATTAGACGTTTCGGGGTTTTCTCATTGACCACATTCTTAAGGAAAAATACTCTGTAGATATTACAGACATTAGCTTATAATAATCACTACCTTCTGTCCTCTGAATACATAATAATATAATAAGCAGGGTAAATTCAGCACTTTCATATTAACTGTATAGAACATACAAAACAGTAAACTCCCTGCTCTATAAGATTTCTCATCATAGCAGTTGTAAATGTTGTATATAGTTGTGGGTTAACTAAAGGTGAAAAATCTTTATATCAAGTCATACTACTAATTTTTTTAATGCAAAACTATCAACAGTACTGTTGCTTATGTGCCATTTCCTTGTTTATTGTAACCTTGCTGGTAAATTATCTATATGGTCTTATATATGGTTGTATTCTTGTTTGTATGTACCCACTTTGTACATTGGACTGTTGTAAATTTGTTGGTGAATTATCTTTGAAATAAATAAAACAG
Organism: Protopterus annectens; assembly: GCF_019279795.1. Taxonomy (NCBI): domain Eukaryota; kingdom Metazoa; phylum Chordata; order Ceratodontiformes; family Protopteridae; genus Protopterus; species Protopterus annectens. Next base: position 328,569,888 of record NC_056748.1, read on the forward strand.
ATTTCTTAGAAAAAATGATTTTGGAAAACAGAGATAAATCCTATTAGAAGATGGATAGTATATTCTTCATCCACAAAAATGTGGTTATTCATTGAAACACCCAGCATTCTTTCTTCAGTTATTACATCTGTAGTCAGTTTTTCAACATTTACATTTCAAATCCATTTCTTTAATAGGTAGAATTTTAATGAAGATTTTTGGTTAGCTTGTCTTCAAGGGCAAAGAATTAGATGTTTTATTACAAAGGAGTTACAAGGTGTACAAATTATTTCTCTTAAATATAGAATAAACAATATTTCTGTCACTGTACCAAGACAACAGTGGTATATGCAAATTATGGAAGAACATCGCATAATAAATGGTCATTCTACTTATTCTGCATTTAAACTACAATTTTTAAGAAATAGATGTTCCTTTGTTAAAAAAGTTCCACAATGGGGAGATTTCATATGGAGATCTTCTTTAAATAGATTGTCATTAAGAAGTTCTTTAGTATGTAAACTTTTTTCAATTAGAAAATGTTTTAGAAATTACTGCATTGAATTAAAAACAGCAGAACACATCTTTTAACATTGCTCTTGGTAAAAAAAGTTTTTTGGTCTTTAATACAAGATGAATTCAAAATTTCTTATCTGTTTCCATTACCTATCAAAAAGTGTTTATTTGGAGACTGCGGGAGATATCAGACTCCCACAGTCAGAAACACAAATTTCTTCCTAGTTTCTATTTTGCATTTATTATGGATTGCAAGATGTACAGAAGCAAGAACTTCCAAAACTATGCCTGTACTGTTCTTAGTCACTAGATTGACAGTGTAGTTAAACAAAACCGGTTGGAAGTCTGAAATTACATAAATAGAAATTAATTCAAACTTCATTTAAGTTAATGAAATGTTAATTTACACAGTTTACAATAATTATTAAATGAAATAAAAATGTAAATGTAAATATTCATGGATTAATCCTGTGTCATCTGCTGGTCTTTCATATTGGCACTAATTGGCCTGTCACTCTACAACATTGCTTGTGTCAACGTTACCACTGTTTCCTTCTATTTCCCTTGTTGTAAAACTCCAACTGAACTTTTATATTGGTTTCCTACTGAATTTTCCAGAACATCATCATGTGGTAAATGATCAGACACTTCCAGTTCCACCTGATTCACATAAATTTGGGGACACATTGTTCCATCACACTGTGACATTACAAGTTGGATTTTCTACACTAAATCCTTCACTTCACAGGTAATCCAAAACTTCACTTTATATTTATTTAACATCTACACCATTATTCCTTTGTTCTACATTCCCCTTTGTGCTCTTATTTTTTTTTTGTATTTCAAAATATTCCATATCTGGATGCCTTTACCTGTATTTCTCTTCAAATATCTTTGGATGTACTTTTTATTGATTAGTTCTGCTTTCTCCTTTGCATAAATATTGCACCATTTCAGATGTCTTTTTCTTTCCAATGTCCATGTTTTTTTGATACCTTTCAGAAAACTCTGGGTTTGTTCTTTATATTTTTCCACTTTCTCTGTTGCTTCTTTTACCAGGTGACACAAAGTTTCTTTGTCTGTATAATATTTTTCATGCCATTTTTGTTCTGTTGAGGGTTGCCATGCCATAGACAAAGCACTCAAGAGGTTTATGCAGATAGCAGATATATTAAAACAAAAGGTGATTTTTACCTTTTACTCCTCTTTGAAAGGGAAAAATTTGTAGGGGCAGTTTTGTTGGGGGAAGGAAGCTGTACCTTCCACCTTGAGACAGTCTACTGAAATAATTCTCAGTTGTTGGACTTCCAACAAAGCCACACAAAGTTTAGAAAAAGCATGATGAGAAATAGGGCAAGAGAGGATTTATAAACAAGACTGAGAGGGACGACAGTGGACAGGATATTCTCATTGTTATTTACCCCTGTTTTGAGTTAAAAAGAGACCACATATACAAAGTAAGTAAAGATAAAGAGGAAATTCTACATCACTAACAATTACCAAAGTTAGCAAGACATAAGTAATGAAGCCATCTCATAGCTATGTATTAGGTTAGTTGGGGATGGACAAAATTAAGGTAAGCAAATTAACCATCTTTTGGTGGCCAAACATAATGAAATATTTAGATATTTTATGTGATTCTTATCCAGAATACTAGAAAATAGTACCTCATCCTAGATTGAAGAGTCCATTGTTCCCATTTATAGAGGTGCCATTTGAACCTATTACAATAGACATTGTGAGGCCACGAGAAAATTTAGCAATTACAGTCAATACATACTGGTAATATTGAGCTATACTACAATGTTTTCCTGAAGATGTGCCATTCCACAGAGCTAATGTTAAGGCTACTTCCAGAGCACTGATACTGTTAATCTCCACAGTGGGTGTTTCTAAAAAGGTAACAAGGTACTCCATTCACATCAAGTTTATTACATCACTTATACCACTGCTTTAAAGTCAGTTGAAGACATCTGTTTTCTTTTCTTAGACTGATGGATTCATAGAAAGGCTAATTAAAACAGTGAAGGCCCTGCTAAGAAACATTTTTGGCATGGATGGGAAGAACTGGGAACTGTTTTTACCTTGCTTATTGTTTGGTATAAGAGAGGTGCAATGAGCTTCTACTGGTTTTACCCCATTTGAACTTTTGCATGGCAGACATCTCAGAAGTCTGATTGACATTTCTAAGGAAACTCTGGAAGAAGACAACACACATTTTAAAAGTATGACAGAACAGTTTGTTAGTTTGCACAATAGACTAAAGTTGATGATGTCCTTAGTGAGTGAAAGAACACACATAGAAAGCCCAGGAAGTGCAACACATTTACAGTAAGAATACCCCAACTCAGAGAATTTAACCTGGGAGATCAGGTACTACTGCTAGTGCCTTTCACAGAGAGCACATTTCTGACTAATGGATTGAAGGCTTTTTTGCTGTTTTTTTGTTTGTTTGTTTGTTTCTGGCTTTCTGGAGCTGATCATCCATTACTTCCAGGGCCTTTCCTTGACACTAGATCTACAATACCCAACTTAGCAACCCTAGGACTAGCTCCAACCAATGATTGGGCTGAATAGGAGTGGCTTTCTGGCATAGCATCATACTGCGTCCAAAGACTGTTATTCTCATAAGGGCCTGTCCCCTGCATTCTCTGAAACAGTTCCAGAGAAAGGCATACAATGGGCTATTTGGTGTACCACCAACTCCTCTATGAGCAACTCAGCAAAGCTCTGTCCCAATGTAGACAACAGCCCACCTGCATGTCCACAGCTGCCTCCACTAGGGATCATCTGTGAATATGCATCCAGGCACATACATCCACAATACCAAAATAATTACCCTGCTTGATGTTCTGTAATTAGTATTTAAATTATTTTCAACAAATTTCATTGCCCAGTATTTGTGAGTTCAGAATACTGGAAATGGAGACAGTGGTTAACAGTGCAAAATCATATGAAGAGTTAGGAGGACTGAACATTCAAACCCGTGGTGTAGGGCAATGTTGGTGGATACTCTTTTCCTGACAGAGTTGCTCATTTTATGAACATAGACCATTTGAATAAGTTGTTCACAAATTTTTCACTTATTTACTAGTTAAGCAGCAATTTCTGTAACCCAGTCCATTTAATCACTCCTGGTACAGATACATACCTAAAACTGAGACAGTAAAGTAGCATCTACAAACTGACTTGATTTGCAAAATATACATACTGAAATGGTAACATAAGATGTACAGAGCTGGTGCTATTAAGGAGTTTTTTTGTTTTAAATTATGAAAAATTTTCCAAGTTTACATTAATAATGTAATAACAGAGCACGATAATGTCATGTTGGGAATAGTGTAGGCAAGCAGTGGGACTTACTGGCAAACCTATATTAAAATGATTGCTAATGTGAACACATTATGAAATATAAATGTTTATTTGATAAAACTGTTATGTTATGAGCAATACTTTATAGCTGCATTCAGTTCATATAAGTTTTGCGACCTGGTTCCATCTTGTACAAAACATTAAGGCCCATAATATTTCCACTGACATTTGCCATCTGATATGTATATCTTTTTAGAATAGTGTTGTTTTGAAATATTGTAAAATTCTATGCATAATTTGTATAGATTATTCAATATCACAAAACAGCAATATGTTACTCCCATGTACCATATATGATTACAAGTTTTGAATAGGTGAACAATTCCCCCCACTATACCCTGGATTTATCTTACACATGACAGAGATATAACTTTTTGTTTGACCATAACACTAGTAATTTTGTGACAAATAAAATACCATTTTTTTTCTTTCATAAATTTGTAATATTAAGTCAGCATTTACAGACAGATCTTTGATACTAACATCAGTTCAGAGTCAATTGTCTTGTGTTTGCAATAGATGAAGGAAGCAAGAGTTTCTAGGCTTGGAAGACCTCAGGAAGTAAGGGAATTGATTAGCCTCCTGCTACTCAGGATTGAATGAGTTAATGCTTTACTGGGCTGTGACTGGAACTAGTTGTTTGTGATCAGTGCGCTGGTTACCAAATTTAAATAAATAAATAAATGTGTTCTTTAAATAATTGCAGTCATATCAGGATAGTTAAAACTATCTTCAGTAATAACATAAAGATGCATTTTTTACATTCCATAGCCATTTTTTGTTACTTGACTACTGTCTATTCACATCCTCAGTAGTCTGTTAGGAAATTCGCCGTTCAGTCACTATACTCTCCCCTAACATTTCTTTCTCCCGTTTGCTTCTTCCATATTCATACTCTACACTTTAGTAACAAACAAGTTTCTATCTCCTGCTTTCTCTGTCCTGTAATTCCCCTCCTCTCTCAGTCCTGTACTATAAGATGTGTATACTAAGTATGTTATCATAAAAATTATGTAGTTATCAAGCCGAATCATATTGAGATCCGAATCATGTAACTGTAAAGATCTCTTGTCACGTGTATGTAGTCTCCTTAGTAATATCTAATGTATGTAATTAATGTGCAAATGTTTCATCTAATATGTAAAAATGATGTACTGTCCATTATTATATATTCTTCCTTGTATGTGAAAACATTTATCGTTGCTCTGTAATAAGCTAATGTATGCTAATGTAATATGCTAATTGTCTATGGAGCTTTTTTCCCATGCCTCTACTGAAAATGGGCACCCACCCAGTTGGACCTTCCTGGTAAACAAATGTCAAATCAAATAAATAAATAAATTATCCATTCCATAACAGCAAAAGTTTAGTCACTTCTCATACAAGTTATTGTCCTGTTATTCAAAACACTTCCATAATATTTAAAATATTGTTTCTGAATATGAACACATCACATATTTAATAACAACAGGCTTAATCAAATAGTAATGGACATGCTGGAATATTTTTTCATTGGCAACATTAGTGAAGTGCATACTGTTAACCATTCAGAGGAAGTTTTACACTTTTTGCATACTTTGACAACATGTTCACAGTTCCCATGCTCCAACAGTATCAGTATAAGAAGCAAGTATGACATTATCAGTTCTAAACTAGATGGGGAGAGGTTACTTGCACATCAGCTCCATCATGTATCTTCAGCACATTTATTCCTTGTGCAATGACTGATTGGCTGGTCCTTGTGCCAAAAATAAAACTTTAGCTTTTGGATTTAGGTGATAAACAGAACCTGAAGCAGAGGGGTAGGCTCCTCTCGACCCTTTCCAGTATTAGGAGAAGTCAGAAATGGCTTGATTGGTGAGCAGTGCCTTAATCAAATGTCATCTGCATCTCCCAAAGACTTACACATGCGACTGACTAAGAAGATGTGATACGAGGCAGAACATTTATCATGGATGCCTGATAGGTCTTTTACCATAACTTGATCTGCGTCTTGAAGTAGAGACATGAATGATTCACTTGGTCATCATTACTGGTCATACATTTGCCTCTGTTCCCTAGCTTCCTGTCTTAAACTTAGACATGGATGTCACAAGTGATAGCATTCTTCATGAGGCTTTCTTTGAGAACTCAGTGTCTCTGCCATTCTGTACGTTATTTCCAGAGATAGCTTCATGACCTTTCTTATCACAATCTCAGATTAAGTATACTATTTCATGTAGCTCTCATCTGTATTAAGACAGCAGATAGGGTAAAAACCCATCTCTTCCTGGTATCTACTAACACTTCCATTATTTCTTGTTTTATCCCTTGATTAATATCTTCAACTATCCTTGAACTCTGATGATGACATGCTATATGAATTGTTGCAGAAACTGACATGTAAGTTTCATGATGGTTCTGCAGGTGTTTACCTTGACCCAAATCCTGCTGCTCTATAACTTCCCACTGAGGTGTGATTTCATCAGCAAGAGTTCATTTAGCATTTGCAGGCAAAGAATCTAAAGTGCATGGTCTAATTATGATGGCTGCCAAAAAATGGAAATCAAAGTCTAAACCATGTTTACTAGAAGTAGCGAAGATAGTAACAGAGATAAAACAACTAGAATTGGGATTTTTGAAAAGGCGAGGAGCAAATTACATAGGAAAAATGGGAAATGTGGGATCAATGCATGCAGAGGAGGAATGAGGTTTAAAAGAAGTCAGGATTTAAATGAGCTATGTAATGGTTGACTAACTTGTTTGTTTGTATTTTCGGCTTTTTTCTGGTAAGGGGTCGCCACAGCGGAACTCCAGTCCACTAATGATTGGTAGTAGATGTTTTTACGAAACGCTGAGGTGTCAGCTCGACACCCAACCTTCAGTGAAGGCATGCCCATTTACACACGCATGTCTTTCAAATGCTACCCAACAGCGGGGAGGACATGCCGACTCCACACAGAAGGCACTCCCAAGCCAAACCGAGAATCGAACGGGAGAACCTCTTGCTGTGAGGTAACAATGCTACCGCCATACCACCGTGGCTCCTAATGACTGGATATGTTAAAAGTGATGTATAATGTTTACAGCTACAGCTGTGTTGGCACATTTTGTAATGTATAATGTTTGCAGCTGAGATTATGTCATTATGGCTTATTTTCATTTATATAAATGGAACATGGCCTATGTCATACATGATAATTTAATAAAGATGTTTCTTGTTTAAAAAAAAAACAAAACAATTGAAAATGAGTGAATCTTTTGATCAAAGAGTTACATGATTTACAAATGATAAACAGTAAACTCTCTCACTGTGTTTATGAAGGGGTTTAGTGAAATCTGTCTAACTGTTTTTTCATAGCTCTGTGAATCTGAAATAGAAGTCAAATGTATAGGCTTTCCTGAATTATCATAGTTCAGATCATGTTTGGCTAAATTAAATTGTCTACAAATACCATTCAGTGCCTTCACGAACTATAAGTCATCCTCTGCACCATGACAAATTTAGGTTACACTTTGCTTTTCCCATTCTCCATGCTGGTTGCCACCTTCCACCTTATATATCAGTATTGTTTGTTTGTTTGTGTCTTTCGGCTTTTCCCGGTTAGGGGTCGCCACAGCAGAACTCCGGTCCGCTAATGATTTGTAGTTCATTTTTACGTGCTGAGTTACCAGGCCTGACCCACAACCTTCAATGAAGGTACGCCCATTCACGCATGTCTCCACGCAGAAGACGCTGTAGCTGGGAATCGAACCAGATAGCATCTTACTGTGAGGCAACAATGCTACCACAGCACCACCACCATGGGTACCTTATATATCAATATCACATGTGCTAAAACTGGATTTATAGCTGATCACAGAATCCACATTCCAAAAAATAGTTCTTTTAAAAAAATACATAGACTATAGATAGCTTATTGAAAATGAGAATAATTTTGAGATAAACATTCTCTTCAGACTTCATCAGACTAAATTATATTTGAATTAGTTTTGTTTAAGTAAGCCATAATTAAGTCACATGCCCAAAACAAAGCAAAAAAGAGAAAAAGAAAAACAGAACTTCACGAGTCTCCATCTGTTAATAACATTCTGATAAATAACTTGCTGCACAATATGGTAGTCATTATCAGATGGAAGAATATAAGTGACCCAAAATGTGAAACTTGTTGTGTAGAATAACAGTGGTATGAATGGTCTATTGTAAGTAGAGGGATGATTCTTTAAATGAAGTTAGTGTTTCTGTAAAGTTGCTCCTGTTTCTTTCAGATCAGGAAGATCTTTGGGTGTTGTAGTGAGATTAAGCCTGGTTAATGAACTGTTTGATGTAATCGGTTCATAGGTTGGTGCTAGGCTATTGGCCCTAGGGCCTATACAAGCCTAGCCATAACAATTCCCTGGCTATTTCTTCCCACAATATTTACTTCCCTGGACCCCTGTCTAGCAGGGTGACTGACGTGATCCCCGGGGTGATTTTCCTATCTCCCATCCAATCGTCAAGGTTCCTTTTGAAGAGGACCAAAGAGGTGCTTTGCTTGACATGTATGGACAGTCTATTCCAGAGTTTGGGGAGTCTCTTGGTCAGGAACCTATCCCTCCAGCATGTTTTGTTCACTGTGATGACAAGGTTTAGATCCCTGGAGCATGTGGCTCTGAGGGATTGGGATTTCTTTAAATATAGCATGTCCAACAGCTCTGGGTTTGACATGGCCTTGTATGTTAAGCAGAGATCACCTCTGAGTAGACGCTATGCAACAGAGTATAGCTGGAGTTTTTTAGATGGTCAGCATACGGTATCTGCTTTAGGCCTGTGGTTCTTTTAGTGAGGTATTTCTGCAACCTTTCCAGTTGTTGCAGATGTCTTGAGAGGTACATACCAAATGATGCGTTGTATTCTATAATGGGTCTAATGAGGGATGAGTACAGTGGGACAATGACATCCTTTTTTCTGGATGAAAAGCCCTTAGTGATGAGGTGTGCCACATAGAAGAATTTCCTGACTGTTGTGGTTATGTGGTTATCGGAGGTGAGACCACTGTCCACCTGTGTCCCTAAGTCTCTCATCACACTTTCAGTGTTTAGTGTACTGCCACCTATGTGGTAATTCACGGGTGGGATAACTATACATTTCTTGGCATTGAGCTTGAGCCCATGGCTCTGGCACTAAGCATCTGTTTCTGTAAGGCCCTTTTGTAGAATATCCACATCATTTGGGGATTCGGTAATGGCTCCCAGTTTTGCAGTCATCTGTGAACTTTGTTAGCCAGAGTCACTTAGTGTTGGCCTGTACTTCAGAGAAGTAGATGCCAAACAAGAGCGGTCCCAGGACTGAACCCTGAGGTACTCCACTTTTCACTTCTCTGGAGCTGGATTTGGAGTCGGCTACTTTTACAGTGTGGGTTCTGTCAGTAAGCCAGTTGGCAACCCATCGAGTGATGTAGGGATTAATACCCAGCTTAGTAAGTTTATCTATGATTCCAGAGTGGGGGATGGTGTCAAAGGCCTTGGCGAGGTCCAGATAGGCTGTGTGGACCGCCTTACCCTTGTCCACAGCTCTGGAGACTGATTCGAAGAAGTCAGTCAGGTTCAGGAGACAAGATCGGCCCTTCACAAACCCAAACTGGGTGGGGTCCAGTGTTTGAAGGTTGCCAATGTCTTTGTTTATAAGTTCCATGATAATACATTCCATGGCCTTGCACATCAGGCTTGTTAGACTGATGGGGCAGTAGTTCCCAGGATCCAAGGTGGATCCCACCTTGTGGAGTGGGATAACTGTAGCTGTGTGCCACTCAGTGGGCATGAAGCCTGAGGTGAGGCTATGATTAAACATGACAGCTAGGTGAGGTGCCAGTTCATTTTGTAGTTCATGTAGTACACAGCCAAGTATGTCGTCTGGTGTAGTTCATGTAGTACACAGCCTGGGATGTTTATTTAGTTTTGTAGTCATCTGCAAACTTTGTTAGCTTTATTTATTTGCATTTGTTTATTGGGAAAGTCTGACTGAGGGAAGCCCCTTTTCAGTGGAGGACTGTGGAGAAAAGCTCAGACAAAACCTACCATTAAAAATAAGCAGTCATGGAACATGTAGAAGATTAATTCATTATTACATATTCCGAGAAATGGATACTAAGAAATTCACCTCAAGAGTGAAGCTTGAGAGGTGAATCTTGGCATCCATGTTGAGAACACATAATATTGGGCTATGATCATAACTCTTTTGTAGTACATGGAGGTTCATATAGTCCATGTACTACCTGTTAAAAAAAAAAGCTGAAGTATTTTACCAGTTTTAAAAGCCAGTAAAGCACTTAGCATTTCCTGTCACAAGTAAGGAAAAAAATCAGGGACAGTTGTTAAATACTGCCCTAATTAAAATAAGTTAGTTAAGTGGGCATAGGAAAGATATTAAAGAGAGTGAACTTCCCTTCCCTTAAAGCTAACTGTAATTGCACTTATGTTACACACCTTTGAAAGCACTGTTACAGTCTGGTCTCATGCTACAGTAACACATTAGCACATTTATATTTGGGGCTCAATTATGGTGCTCCATGCACTACAGTTTTCATCAGTTACAGCTAGCTAGCTGCAATTTTGTTACATTGACTTAAAAGACAGTATCTTAACATAATATTATACACTGAAGTTTACAGGCAATAGATAACATTGTATTATGCAGGCATTATAACACGGTATAACAAAATATAAAGATACATACAAAAAAAATGCCATTGTTGTTCAGTAGCTATGGGTAGTATTTATAGCATCTGTTGGGGGTGGGGAGATTATTATTGGAGAGCTACAGAGGTGTATTTGTGGTGAGTGGTCATTAAAGTATGGATGGGGAATGAGCAGATTCAGGATTCATTCAGGAACAGGTTTTGTTTGAATGTGTAAGTCTTTGTGTTTTCAGTTTTTCTAATGTTTGGTGAAATGGAGTTGCATGATTTTGAGGTGCAGCTGGAGTGAAAAGCATCTCCAGCTGTGCTATGGGCTTATTTTATGCTAAGGAGGAGTTTGTTTTTAGGTCATAGGGATGTGGTTGGTTGATATTGATGAAATATATTTTGTAGAGTGAGGAATTTCTCAAGTTTGTAAATAAGCTTGTGAGTTACAATTGAGAGTAAATGAGGAGGCTGAAGTAATTCCACCCATTTCATTTAAAGGCTGGACTATTATGAGGCCCATTGGGCAGGTTAGTGGCAAATTGGGATACTTAGGTGTAGCACTGTTCTAGTTTGCGTTTACATGCTGTTTGGAGATTTATTAGAATTGAGGAGTAGGTATATAGTAGCTAATGATGTCCTTACATTCACCGCTACAGTATTCATAACTTATGGGGATTCCCTGCCACGAACCCCATCATCCAGCAGTCTACCAAAGTCTTCCCTTGCTTTAAGGTATGCTGAACATCACCTACACACATTCAGGTGTACCATCCTCTGAACTTCCTTGCCACCAGTCCAAATATTTTAACCATTGGTCAGTTTGCCTATGTCCATTTTTTGCCATTTCTTTTGTTTGTTGGAATTCCGGTGATTACTCATGTTTGCTGAAGTCCTCCCATTGCAGATAAGTATCCAGTTGTGGGTTTTGTTCTTTTCTTGCTTTATTGTGCTGTTTGGTGGGTTAATGTCATGCAGGAAAGGTAAATGCCAGTATGGGAGATGGATTCCCCATAAGGGCTGCCACAATATATGCCTTTTTTGCCTAGGAGCTTCTCACGACCATACGTCTTGTTCAGTTTGTCAGACATTTGTCCAGAAAACCCTTCATAGTAGGGTTTCTTCCCTTTCATTGTATCTTGAGAACCAGTGTCTTAAGCTTCTTGCTAAAGATACTATGGATGGAACTTCCTGCCCCGAGGGTCAGCCGTCAAGGAAGAAGAAGGTGAAAAAAGTAAGACCGGAATCTTCTGCTGTCCACCTTCTGCCAGGGGTACTCCTGAGCTTATTACAAACCCGGAGACTCAGCTGGTTGTGCTGTCAGATTCCTCTGCTGTGTCCAGGTTGAAGGCCAGCGATGATCTGTTGGGCAGCACATCTGATGAGGCTTTGCAGGTGTCCATTTTGGGCATTCAGGGGGAACCATGGCTTGATTTTTTCTGAGGGGTCTAGGGGGTTCTGCAGTTTTTTCTTAGGGAAGAAGTTCCTACTACAGTTATGGAATGCTGTCTTGAGTCAGGGCCTTCTCAGTTTTCTAGGATGGACATCCCCTTAAAAAAGAAATGGAAAACTATATATGTTTCTTCTGCTCCTATGGATCCACAAAGTGAGTGGCAAGCCTTTACTCAGGAATTATTTAATGCTTTACTGTCATTAATGCTTCCTTAGAGGGTTTCTGTTCCTGCTCCTCCTTGGTCCTCTTTTTCACCTAAAAGGCCCAGGAAATTGAATTATTTTGAGGAAGAGTTGGGTTCTGATGAAGAATCTCTTACTTATTCTACCCAGATTCCTTCGTCTTTAGACTATGGGTTTAAGGAGGAGGAATCTAATAGTCCAAATACTTTTTCTGAGGAAATTTCCATTGGAAACACAATCTCTAGGATGGAGTATTTTAAGTGGGATTGTGCTCAGGTCTCTGATATCCATCAGAGGTACTATGAGTTACTGCAGATGGAATCTCCTAAACCTGCAGCTATTCCTCCTGTCTTGGCAGCTTTGCTAGATATTTTTTCCATTGCCTCTAAAGCACCTGATTCTCTGTCCCCTGCTCCCAAAAAGACTGATAGGTTTTATAGGGTGTCTGAGGATGGTTTCTTTTTGTTCAAATATCCTGCTGATCCCTCTCTGGTGTCTGTAGCCTCTGATAAGCAGTCTCAATTGCTTCCTTTGTCCAAGTTACTGCCTTCTGACAAGGACAGCAGAACCATGGACAGGCTGGGTAAGAAGATTTATACTTCAGCTACCCTAACTTTTACGGTGATTACTTATCAGACCCATATATCGGGTATGTGTTGGATCTTCTTTCTCAGGCCTGTCAGCTTTTTTCTGATCTTCTAGACTCTGAGAGTAAATATTTTGTTCTTTCCTTGCTGGGGACTTCCTCTCAAGTAGTTCCTCATTCTATCAGATGTAGTTATGATGTAGTGGATGCCTCTTCTAGGGCTGCTGCTTTTGGTTCAGTACTGAGGAGGTATTCTTGGCTTAGGCATCAACCTTTACCAAATGATAATTAAGGCTAGGTTGATGGATGCTCCTGTGGATAATAAACTTTTGTTTGGGAAAGCAGCTGCTGGTTTGTTTAAGTCTCTTCAATACAAGGGGAAGGCCTTACAGGAGCTTAAACATGTCTTTGTTTCTCCTGTGCCTAAATTTCAGAGAAACTGCCCTTCTAAGCCAGCCTGTGTTCGTAGGCAATCTCGCTCTCCTGCTAAAGGTAAAAGGGTGGTAAATGGGCTCCTCCTGCTAAGGCCACTCAGACTGCAGGGATTCTTAAGCCTTCCTTTCCTGATAAAACAGGTGCTGTCTGACTATCCACCTGTTCCCACCCACATTCCTCTTTCTCTTCCCCTTTTTCTTTCTCTTCTTGTTTGGCTTCGAACCACCCAGGATTCTTTGGTTCTGTCAATCATTCATCAGGGTTGCTTCATGGTGTGGATTTCCCGCCCTCCTTTTATGGGCATTCCTCAGCCTCCTCAGGAACAACTCCTTTTTTTCCAGAGATTCTTCATGATCTCTTGGCTTAGGATAATATTTAAGAGGTGCCTGTGTCCCAAAGGGGGAAGGGGTTTTATTCAAGAACGTTTCTAATCCCCAGAAAAGAAGGTATTTGGAGACCGATTCTAGCCCTCTCTCATCTAAACACTTGTCTGAAGGTGTCTTCCTTTCAGATGTTGTCCCTTCAGACCCTTTTTCCTCTCTTGCTCCCTAAAGCCTTTCTGGTGCCCCTGGATCTCAAGGATGCTTATCTCTATATTCTGATCCATCTTCTTTTCAGGAGGTTTTTGCATTTGTCTGTTGCTTCCTGGCATTTTCAATTCTGTGCTTTGCTGTTTGGACTTTCTACTGCCCCAAAGGTGTTCACCAAATGCCTCAACTCATGTGATGGCTTTTTGCAGGCTTCAAGAGATCCAAATATTTCCTTACTTTGACAACCTGCTGATTCAGGCATCCTCTCCAGAGATCCTTTTGCAAAGTCTTCATTTTACCATTTATCTTTTTCAGGGACTGGGGTTCACAATAAACTTCAAAAAGTCTTCCCTGACTCCTTCTCAGGATCATGTCTTTCTGGGTTGCAGGATTCAGATGGTGCCATGGCTGGCATCTCTGACTCCTCCAAAGGCCTTAACTCTCATTTCTTACTTTCAGACTCTTCTTCCCCTGGCCTCCATTACAGCCAGGGAGTTTCTGAGAGCTCTGGGATTCATGGCTTTCACCATTCCGATGCTGTCTCTGGCCAAACTTTACATGAAGAAGTTCCCGTGATGTCTGAAGCCGGTGTGGCTTCAACATGCACATCCTCTAGACTTTACAGTTCCTCTTGTCCCTTGTCTCAAGAAGGAACTTCTGTGGTGGATTCAGCAGTTGTCTCTGAATCCAGGGCTCCCTTTTCATCCTCCTTTTTCCTCTCAGGCTCTGTTCACAGATGCCTCAGATGTGGGATGGGCAGCAACTTTTGGGTCCCTGAAGGTTCAGGGATTGCAGTCGTCTCGTCAACAGAAGGAGCACATCAACTTCAAAGAGATGAGATCTCTTATGCTGGCTCTTCAGGCCTTTCATCCTATTTTCTCTCCAGGGCTTCTCAAGGTATTTACAGACAATACCACAGTTATGTGGTATATCAAAAAACAGGGGGGAACAAGATCTTACCTTCTTTGCCCGCTAGTACTTCTGGCCTGGGATCTGGCTGCTAAGTATCACTTGACTCTTCAGGCAGTTTATATTCCTTCAGATCAGAACACTGTGGCAGACACTCTGAGAAGGTCCTTCACTCAGTCCCATGAATAGATGCTTCACAGGGATGTGTTTCTGAACATTGTTCACCAATGGGGTACTCCTTAAGTAGACCTCTTTGCCTCCCCTGTGAACAGACAACTAACTCTGTTTTGTGCCAGAGTCCCAGGTCCTTTGGTATGGAAGGTGGACACACTCTCATTTTCTTGGAAGGGGATGTTTCTTTATGCATTCCATCCCTTTCTTAGAATCCTGTTCAAGATTCAACAAGATGCTCCCAAAATCTTGTTGGTGACTTCCCTTTTGACCATGACAACAGTGGTTCCCTCTACTTCTGCATCTAGCCAAGGGCAATCATCACAAGTTACTTCACAGGGTGGATCTACTCACACAAGACAAGGGATCTCTCATCCATCCCCACCTGTCCATGCTTCAATTGACAATGTGGGTGATAGGTTTTGATCCCTCATAGACACCTTTTTTCTGAGGATGTGATGCAGGATCTGTAGGAGGCCAGGAAACCTACTAGTAGGAAATCCTACTTACCTAAATGGAAGAGGTTTTCTATTTGGTGTCTTTCTTGTGAACTGGACCCACTTACTGTGTATGTTCCTTTGGTTCTCTCTTATTTGAGTGAGTTGCTTGATGCTGGTTTGGTCTATTCTTCTATTAAGGCCCACTTATCAGCTCTTTCTGCTTGTCTGCCTTTAACTCCCCTGTCAGCTTCTAGATTTGAGGCTAAGCACTTTATTAAAAGTGTCCTTAATATTAGACCTCCCAGGAAGCCTGTTTCTCCTCCATGGGTTCTTAATTTCATTCTGGAGAAATTGACTTAGGCTCCTTTTGAGCCTGCTGTTTCAGCTTCCTTGCAACATTGTTCTTGGAAGACAGTTCTTTTGTTAGCTCTTACTTCTGTCAGAGTTGCAAGCCCTTATGGCTTGTCCACCTTTTTTGATATTTCATGAGGACAGGGTGTCCTTGTGTACTAATCCTTCTTTTGTGCCCAAGGTGGTTAATGAGTTGTCAGTTAATCAGTCTATTAATTTGCCTACTTTTTCCCCTCTCCGCAATCTGACAGTGAGAGGGTGCTGCATACCTTAAACATTCATAGACAGCTCATATTTTATTTGGATGAGACTAAAGTTGTTATAAAATCTGATCAGTTGTTTGTTTCCTTTCATCCTAGGTCTTTAGAATTGTCTATTTTCAAGCAAACTAGTTCTACTGGGATTTCAAAGGCTATTTCTTTTGTTACATTTCATGGTGAGAGCCTTTCTTCTTCTGTAAAGGCTCATTATACTAGAGCTCTGGCTTCTTCTGGTGCTTTTTTCAAGGGCTCAGACACTAATTCTATTAATGAAGCAGCTACCTGGAACTCTGTGCATACTTTTACCAAACACTACAAGTTGGATGGTATCTCCAGAGCTAGAGCTGGTTTTGTTAATGCCATGCTTCATGGCTTCTTAGAGGGCTCTACTGCTGCTTCCTCCTCCCAGGGTTCTTCTTGAACTTTGGCACTCTCCCATATGTTATGAATACTGTAGCAGTGAATGTAAGGACATAGTACAGTTGTGTAAAATCTTACCATAACTGTAGATGCCCCTGTCTTCACTGCTGCAGTATTCATTCCCTCCCTCCCTCCATCCGCCTAGTCTTTTTTCCTTCCTGGATGTGTAGGTTCTCTTTGGTTTTCCTTGGACTGCTGTTCCTATTGAGATAATCAGTTCTAAATATGGTATGCCTGAATATCAGCTTTATGCCCTACGCTACATGAGGAGTGTGTAGGTGACGTTCAGTGTACCTTAAAGCAATGGTAGACTTTGGTAACCTGGCCAGATAACGGGCTTCACAGCAGGGAATCCCCATAAGTTATGAATATTGCAGTGATGAAGGCAAGGACATCTTCTGTTTTGTACTTTTTCTGGAATGTTCCGTCAGATAGCTTTTGCCTCTGTACAAACAACCTAGTTTTTGATTTTTTTGTTGCTTGCTGGACATGTACATCAGTTTTTACGTTGTCATTTACCTAATAGTTTGGTTTGGGGCATGACTTCTATTAGTGTATGGTTTAATGACATGATAGTAAAGTGTTGTTTCTGTTCATTGCGAGTTTTATGGGTGAAAAGCAGTAATTTCATTTTCTTTTAGGATTTAGAAAGCTGTTAATTAGTTATCCAAGATTTAATGAAAGTGAAAAGAGTCTTGAGTGGGCATGCTTTTAGCAGCACATATTAAAGTTGAGCCAGCTGCATATTGTATCAGCACACATTGGTTGGATGCCTTGTAGAGGTCATTAATAAAGACATTAAATAGATAGCATTCTACTATTGATCCTTGAGGGACATCAGTTGATACAGGGTTGAAAGAAAAGTATTGTAATTGCCATTTACAGCCTGTTGTATGTTAGACAAGTAACTGTGAAACCAATGAATAGTGGAGTCAGAGAGTCTGAGAAGTGGTAGTTGTTAGAGGCATTTATCATGTGAGATTGTACCAAAATCTTTTGATAAGTCCAGGAATAGTGAAGAAATGATATTGCCAATATATGTATTTTTTATGGTTAATTTTATTGACAAAGCTAAGTAGAGCTGTTATGGTTAATTTTGTTGACAAAGTTGTGTAGAGCTGTTTTGCTGGGATTTGGGTGGATGATATGATGGGTAGGGGGATAGGTGGTTGTTATCTACAAGTTACTTTAATAACTGAGATTGAATGCGCTTTTCTAGAATTTTAGACAGTGGATATAGAATTGTGATTGGCCTGAAGTTTGCTTGGTTGATAGATGTACTGTCTAGGGGAGAAAATATGACTTTTTCCAGACAGACAAAACATGTGATTCCTTGGCTGACCTATTTGTCAGGGTCAAAACTAGGTAAGTCATTACACACACACTGTCATATTACGGTATTCATTAGCTGGAGTGATTGGTTTGAGTTTCAGAAGGTGTTTTCTTAAGGTTGATTTGGAAATAGATTTCAATATAAATGGGTGTGAAGGTGGTTGTTTGTGAAAAGTGAGGATTGATGGTATTAGAATTATTGACTACAGAAGTAATTATTTGTATTAAGTGATTTTTGAAGTGAAGTGAGAGGCTATACATTCTTTTTTTTGCGGGGGGTTGCTGGGCTAGGTTGCATGGGTCTGCTTGGATTCAGTAATTTGTTTACTGAGGTTCAGAATAATTTTGGGTTATACTGGTTTGCGTTGTATAGTATGTTTTTTTTTTATCTAGTCTAACTTTGTGGTTTAATAAATTCTTTTTTTTTTTTTGCTCAAATATTTTTTATTAATTTTCAAATAATTCCATTGTATAATAATCTTAATACATATTCCGAAAAATGGAACAATATTATTAACTATATACAATATTTACAAATGGCCTGAAATTTAATTATTATATTGATCAGTCTATTCAAAGTAACATCGTATTAATGTGAGATAATTTGTTCCTTTTTCTTTCATCTTCATTAAGAGTTTCAGTTCAAGTTTAGTGTTAGTATTTTTTCCCATGGATTCTTGTTCCATTGTCTTGGTGCTATTCTTAGTTCTTTAACTCTGGTTTCCAACAATGCAGTTTCCTTCAATATTGACAGAAATTCTTTAAATGATGGTTCCAGATTTGACTTCCATTTTCTAGTAATACATTTTCTAGCATTTGCTGGAATGTTCCAAAGTAAGTAGAGATTGCTGTTATTTAATTCTAGGGTTTCATTAACCTTTAACAAAATTAGAGATTTACTTACTATAAAGGTATCTGAAAATATGACTTGTATAAAGTTGCTGACATCTTCCCAAAATTTTTTAACTTTAATGCAGTCATGGAATACATGTATCCAGTCTGCTTTACAATTTTGCAAACATCTCCAGCATATAACATTATTAAAGGTGTTACATTTTTTAAAACTATTTGGAATAAAAAAATATCTATGCAGGAATTTCCATGTGTAAATTCTCCAGAATTGCATATTGGATGTCAATTTAACAGAATTTAGTATTTTGGTTTTATTTTCCAAGGATACATTTATTGAATGACCTTTTGTTATATGATTCCAAAATTTTTGATTCATTTTAACTCTATAATTTATTAAAATTTTATATAATTTTGATGTCAAATTTTCCCAATTTTGATTATTATATACTACTTCATATAAATGAGTTATAAGTGTAGGTCTATCTCTAAAAGAAGAATTGTTAATTATTCTGCATAGATCTTGTGAGTATTGTAATATACTTTGTAATAATACCCAATCTGATGTAAAGAGATTATCAGTTTTTTTTATAATTTGACTATCCAAAACCTTATGTTCATTAATGCATTGTTGCCAGCAAATTAATCGTTTCTTTTGATTGTTTCTTTTTTCTGATATCATCTTTAAGAGCATTTCTGAATCTGCTGTAGTTATATATTTTCTATATATGTACATGACATAATTATTATGGTAATATATGCATCATATGTTCAAATTAATCATTTGAAAGAAGATGATATATGGATTCTTTTCCAAACACATATTGATTGTTTGTGAAATCTATTTTACATATTGTAGAAAAACTTACCAGCTTAAATGTAAACCCATATGTCACAAGATGGGTTGCAAACTGGCTTAAGGACAGAACCCACAGGGTTAGAGTTGCTGGCGCTATGTCAGACTCCAAGCCGGTCACAAGTGGTGTCCCACAGGGCTTGGTCCTTGGCCCCCTATTGTTCGGCATCTATTTCTCAGAAGTACAGGCCAACATGGGAGGACTTTGGCTGACAAAGTTTGCAGACGACTGCAAACTGGGCGCCATAGTGGAAAGTGCATCGGACACAGATATCCTTCAGAAGGGACTCACGGAAACAGATAGCTGGTGCCAGAGCCATGGCCTGAAGTTAAACGCCAAAAAATGTATAGTCATACCCTTCGGGAAAAACAAGGTAACCCCAAGCTACCATATAGGTGGCAATCCACTAAGCACAGAAGAGGTTATCAGGGACCTGGGGACCCAGGTTGACAGTGGCCTTTCTTTTGACACTCACGTTGCTAAAGTGGTTAGAAAGACCTTCTACATTGCCCACCTGATCATGAAGGGATTCACATCCAGATCTAGTGAGGTCATTGTTCCCCTGTACTCTTCACTTATCAGACCAATGATGAGTACAATGCCCCATTCGGGATGTATCTCACCCGACATCTGCAGCAATTGGAGAGACCCCAAAAGTTCCTCACCAAAAGGATAAGGACTCCAAAATCTGTCATATGCTGCCAGATTGAAGAAACTCCAGCTCTATTCAGTCGCATACCGTCTGCTCAGAGGTGACATGTGCCTGACATACAAGGCCATGTCCAACCCGGAATTAATGGACATGCTCCACCTCAAAAAATCCAAATCCACCAAAACCACTAGAGCAAGTGACTTAAACCTTAGCACTGACATAAATAGGACGTGCTGGAGGGATAGATTTATCACTCAGAGACTCCCTATGCTGTGGAATAAAATCCTGGTCCATGTGAGGCAGAGCACCTGGCTGGCTCTGTTCAAGAGAAATCTTGACCTGTGGATGGGAGATCTCTAGGTTTACCCCAGGAATCATCTCTGGGTCACTGCTGGACAGAGGCACAACAAACTAATGGGCACAGTATTTTTTCATATAAGGGGTGGCGTAAGCCACAAAAATTTGGGCTAGGCTTATAAATGCCTTAGGGCAGATAGCCTAGTATAAACCTATGAACCTATGAACCTATGAACATAAACATATCAACATTTAAAAGATTCAATGAATGATATATGCTTATAATTTTCCCATGAACCAAAAAATTGTATTATATATACAGTTGTAGTATTGTTTTGCACCAAAAGAATATACAATTTTTGTTAGTATAAACATAAGCTAAAACTCTACAAATAAAAATAATTTTAAACTCATAAATGACTTGTTATATCAATGTTTCATTGACTATTTGATTATATACTTCAACCTCTAGTTTATAATGCACATTAGATTCTTGCAAATATTAGAAATCCTTTGTCTTTTCATATAATTCATTAATTCAATATGTAGATTTTACTATAAGTTCAAGATACATTTTATAATCATTTTATAGAAGGCTCATTTCATTTATTCATTCAAATATGACAGATTTAATTTTCTGTCAATAAAGACTATTGAACCTTCAAGCTTTCTATTTAGAATATGCTTATTGATTGAAATATATCAGATTCAGTATGCCTACTGAGGTATATTGTATTTTTTTATTTTTTGTGCAGTTTAGTTATGGAGGAGTAAGTGTGTTTCTATGCATGACAGAATGTGAATTCAATTTCCAAATAAAAGGTATAAATAATATAACTAGTATCAATTAAAAATAATATGTCTGTATTCATACGTGTGCACTGTCAAATCTAGCCATGTAGATTATAAACATGTTTGTGTGTAGTCACTTATTTATGTTTGTTTCTGTGCTTATCCAGATATTTGTAGGTTAGCACATACAGACATATATTTTCATGTTTGAAATTTGTGGAGCAATAAAAGGACTGATAAAAAGATCCATGAATTTCTTTTGTGTCTGAGATCTGGTGCTAAAGAATTACCTTGATGAACAATAACTGTGTTGTTGAAGGTCCACTTATCTGTTTTAAAAAGGTATGTTTACAACTTAAAGCAATTAGTCTATGAGTAATGAAACCATATGGATATGAAAATCAAATTTAGTATGAATGTTAGTAGATAGTGATGAAAGTCTCTTATATGTCAGTATGGATTTGTGTCTATTTAAAATATTTAACAAAATACCTCTAAGTGTCTTTTTTTTTTCAAAACAGGTTTATTGTTTTAACATACAAGAGAAATATCATAACAATTTTATACAAGTAATTAAAAATAGATATGATTATAACATTCAACAAAACAACTAAAGTATTTACAAAGACATCCACTACAATCAGATCAATTAATTAAACTAAAATACCATGCTATTGAAATTAGGATTTTTTTAACAAATTTTGTAAAAATTATCCCATACAATATAATAAGATGTTTTTCTAGTTGTTCTTGACCTAATTGTGTTTATTTCCATATGGCACACTATATTCATAACATTTTTAAATTCATTGAATGAAGGAGGTGTATCTGAAATCCAATTTCTGGTTATTATTTTCCTAGCCACTGCTAGAATAGACCATAACAAGGGAAGCTTAACCTTTTTAACACTTTGAGGTACAGGTGTGTTGAATAATATAAGAGATTTAGAAATAATGAAATTATCTGTAAAAAGAGCCTGCAAAAATTCATTAATTGACTTCCAGTATTCTTTCAATTTTATACAGTCATAAAACATATGAGCCCAGTCAGCATTAATTTCTACATTACATCTCTTACATAGATTATCTTTATTATTTATTTTATTCATCATCAAAGGTGTATAAAAAGATCTATGTAAAAATTTCCATGTATAAAGTCTCCGGACAATGGAAGACGTAGTTCTATAGGCAGATTCCAATATATATTGTTTATCTTGTTGATTTGGTGGGTCCCCATTAATAGAAGTGAAATAATTCCAGTATGTATCTACACTGTAAAATGTTTCTTGTCTGATAATTTTATGTATGTATGAAAGTTTACCTTTATCAGAAACTTTATGTTGTAAATTTAATATCAAGTAATCAATCAGTGTTGGAATAGATTCTTTAACTGTTATAGACATTAGATCTATTTTATTAATGAGATGTTGTCTAAAGGTCTGAACCTCTAACCAGCAAGTTTCTCTTAGATCAAATTCTTGTTTTAAGAAATCTAGATTTTTAACTTTATTATCAGATATCAACTGATACCAGTACTTTAGATCATTATCTATAGCTAAACGAGTTCCTTCAGAAGTAGATGACAAAAGCATACCCTGAGTATACATTATAGGAATATAATAAAATTCCATTCCCTATACTTAGGGTGCATGAATATAAAGTTACGATAGCTAATAATAATATTTAATGGGTAACAAACCATATGTTTAGGTGTAATAGGTGAAGTACAAAATTCCTTTAGTAACCATAACATGGAGTTATTTACAATCATATTTTTATGTGTTAAGGAGATTTTCATGAAGTGCATACTAATTAGTTCCCAATAATCTTTCCATTTTGCGACATATGACTGATCTATTAATAAAGTAATAACTTATACAATAGAAGAGATAGTATATAAATTAAAGTCTGGAAAAGAAATACCCCCTTGAGACCAGCTATTAGTATGTTTCTTTAATGCAATCCTAGGTCTATTAGGTGCCCATAGGAAATTTAACATTAGTGTATTCAGTTTCTTGATAATTATTTTTGTAGGTGGAAGTATTATTGATTGTATTAAGTATAAAATCTTGGGGAATATTATCATTTTAATAATTGTAAGTCTCTCCTCCATAGTAAAAACATATTATTCCAGGTATTAAAAAGATTTTGTATATTAAGAAAACAGGTATTATAATTATTATATATAATAGATTTAATATCTTTAGATAGTATTATACCTAAATAAGTTATCTGACCTGAATTTACATATTTAGTAAAATCACTAATAAGAATATTTTTTCGTGTATATATAGGTAGTATTTTAGTTTTTCTTCATTGAATATTAAACCAGAAATACTTTTAAAATTCATCATTTTATCAAATAGAGACTGCATAGAAGAATTAGATCCTGCTGATGTAATTAGAACATCATCTGCAAAAGTTGAATTTTGGATGTTGTATTTTCATCTATTTCAAAACCCTCTATGTCAGTACTGTTTCTGATCAAATTAGCCCAAGGCTCCATTACTAAAGTGAATAATAGTGGAGAAAGTGGACATCCTTGTTTTGTACCTTTAAAATGGGTATTTTTTGTGAAACATATGTTCCTACCTTAATATAAGCCAATGTTCCTTTGTATAAATGCTCAATTATATTTACAAATGCATCTGAGAAGTTTGTGCACTTCAGTAAGGTAAACAGATAGTCCCAACTTACTGAATCAAATGCTGAACTTATATCAAGACTAATAAGTGTTAAATCTTTCTTTTCCTATTTGCAAAATCAATTAATGTTAAAGTTCTTCTTATATTATCAAAAGTATTTCTATTTACAATGAAGCCTGTCTGATCTATATCTATAATGCCGGGGTGATTGTCTTCAATCTATCAGCAAAAATACTCATAAACATTTTATAATCAACATTAAGTAATGAGATGGGCTGATATGAAGTACATCTAGTTGGATCTTTATTAGGTTTTAAAATTGGCGAAATAAATGTATATTGCCAAGATGGGGGGGTTATTAACTCAGTTTGGGCCAAAATAAAAACCTTATGTATTAATGAATATGTACTTTTAGAAAGGATTTTATATATCTCTGGTATAATACCATCATTACCCGGTGCTTTGTTTGATTTAATCTTATTTATTTGTGTAATAACCTCTGTATATGAAATACTTTTGTCCAATAGTTTAATCTGTTGTTTATTGCTTTTTATTCATGTTTGTGGTTATAAACTCCTTTATTTTATCTTTAGGTTCCATGTTAATGTTATTATGGTTAATTTTGTGAAAGTGATTTCTAAATTCATCTAGTATTTCTGGTATACTAGAAACATTCTTCTTTTTCCTTAGAGAAAAGATTTCTTTGATATGGTTTTGTTTATTCAACCTTTTTGTTTTATTTTTAAGTCTATGTAAGTATTTGGGGCTTATTGAATAAGACAAAACTTGTATTTCTCTAAAGTTATTTTAACTTTATGAGTTAAAATTTCTTTGTATTTCTCATTTAGTTTGTTTATTTCTTCAATAACTTTCTTGTCCATAATATTTTCTTTATTATTATGTTTATAAGAGTCTAATTTACTTTGAATATCTAACAATTCCTTATCCCAAGATTTCCTTTTATTATTATACCATCTGATACTTTGTCCATATAGATATGATTTTAAGGCATCCCAAACATAGACAATGGAGACTTCAGGAGTATTATTTATGTCTAAAAATGTTTTACTTCTGAAAGTATATATTCTTTATAGTCTTTTAGTTGAGTTAAGTATGCTGGTATCCTTTTGATCTGAACATTATGAGTATTTTTTATCATGAATTCAAAACAATTGAATTATGATCAGATATAGGACATGAAATTATTTTGGAATTAATTAAATCTGTTACCATCTGGTTAGAAATAAAGACCCTATCTATTTTTGAATAAGTTTTGTATCTGTTAGAAAAAGGTGTATGGTAATGATTTTGAATCTGTCTGATTATTAATATCATTCAAATGATAAGAATTAGCAAAATCATTTAAATGTTTTGCATTAGATGTAATTCTTCTTTTTCCTATAGTGGTAGTATCACTTTCATGTAGTATACAATTAAAGTCACCAGCTAAAATAATATCTCCTATAGAGAATGATATGATCTTATCAAGATGATGTTTCACTGTATTAATACCAATTCCAGGTATCCAATATACATTATTTAAAGTGTAAGTCTTCCCATTAATTTGTATTGTAACCATACAAAACATTCCTTTGTCATCCTGATAAGACTTAATGGTTTTAGGAATGGGCATACTTTTATTCCATAAAATAGCCACTCCTCTTTTTTCTGAGTGTGCTCTGAACTAACCAATACTGTATATTTGTTTGTGGCTAGTTTATCAATACCTTTTTTCAAGAGATGGGTTTCTTGCAGGAAGACTAAGTTGGCCTTATGTAAATTAATGTATCTTATTAGGCTTGCCCTTTTACACGGATTATTCAATCCATTAATGTTTAAAGAAATTCCTTTTAAATATGTCATTTGGCATTTTTAAAACTTAAGAATCTTATGATCAAAATAACAAATAACAACATAAGTAATGTTACATCTCCTCCTTTAGGTGTACCTTTAAATATAGCTGTATTTATTGAATCTCTTATGGGATTTTGTATAGGATTCAATTTTGTTTGTAGTGACAATGAGTGTACAAAATATATTGTGGTTGTCAAAACTATATACATATAACAATGAACAAGTGAAAATAATGTAAGGATTAAACCTTGCATCCAGCCTGGAGTTAAAAACTCCAACTTAGAGTAATATTTACCACTCAAGTTAACCCCCTACCCTAAGCAGCAGTACCTCAGCTACCACCTTATCAATTTAATATTGGTTATATTTAACTTAAATTAACAGCTTTCAATTCAATTATCTAGCAAGGCAAGACTACACATTTGATAAAACAGCATCATATAAACTAAAATAAACTTTTTTTTTTAAAAACTATTCATACTACTATATACATCTATGTAATATAATACACTTGTATTCAAATAGCATTCAAATAATCTTGATATTAGGAACCAAGAGGAGAGAGAGAAATAAAAGACATGAAAGAGGGAGAGAGAGTGAAAGAAAGAGAGAAAAAAAAAAGGAAGGTATATTTACATATTAATTTATTCAAAGTATGTAAAAATAAGTTCTAACATTCATTTAAATCAAAAACTTTGGCTAATATGATTCAGACATTACATATATTAAGATGCATCTATTTTCTGTCATGTAAATGCAGCCAACAGCTTCCAAAAACCTTGAATTGCTTGTATATGAGCATTTTACTCATACTCATTATTGTCAATAGAATAAAATATTATATTTATAGAAATTGTTATAAATCATACTGCATAGTTATGCAAATTCTCAGAAACACTTGCATTATTGTAAAAAAGCCATCTGTATTTTGTATGTCTATACTACTGCTTTAAAATATATCACATGACAATTTCTTCCAGAATAGAGTTATAAAGTTATTTATGCTTGTCAATCAGATGAATTAAATGAGTTATAGTAATGTATATGTTTGGAACATAAGTTTTAACACAGATTAGTATGCTGCAGTCAAGTAGATTTTCAAAACACTTGAATAAATGTTTCATTTTCTATGCCTTCTAAAATAAGACATTTACTTACTACAAGAAACTGCATCATTTAAAATCATTATAACTGACATATTTTATGAATTATAACATAGATATTTAAGTAATTATATAAAATAACTCACATTTAAATGTTAAAGAGTTCATTTTCCTTCACATAGTCGCATTTGCATCAGTTCTACTTCCTGGTAGAGTGTTCTTCCTGAAACTGTGATGTGTCAGTGTGATATCTGGGTCAAAGGTCAAATTGACTGCTTTCAGCTTCTCTGTGAGAATTCTGAGAGTTGAAGCTTTTGAAACAACTCGAGGACACTGTTCATGAGGTAGCCCACATCTCAGATTGTCTCCCTTAACATTTTGGCGGGAAACTTGTTAAAAACTAGTGACAAACATTCATTTAGCAGTGTAAATGCATCTAAACATGACAAAACCTTTGCAATGTATTTTACAGGTTATTACAGCCTCTATGTAAGTGAAATTAAGCCCAAAGTTATTAATAAGTAATAAAACTCAATATTTTTGTCCCAACTCAATTATTATGCAAATCTTATTATTTACTGTGTCTATATGATCAAAAACATTTCTATATATTAATATGAAAAAAAAATAAAGAGAAAGAATAAAGAAAAGAAAGAGAGAGTAGAAAATAAAAGATTGTAAAGCAGAAATAAAAAAAATGTAAGAGAAAGCTATAAGAAGTATATACAATGGAATATTACTTACTGTTTATATTAATAGAGTTAAAAATAAAACATATTATTTAGTTCTAATTATTATTAGTTAAAGCATGACAGATTATTTACAAACAAGCATAAGCAGTATAATCAAGAAAGTATAATTAGGAATAGCATTTGAAGAACATATAAACTTTTTACAAGGAATAAATATGTTATTATTCCATTTATCATATTTTCATTACTCTTCTCTCCCTGCCCTCCCCCACCCTTTACCCACTACATAATCTAAATAGAATGTCATTGTTTAAACAAAGAAAAGAAGAAAAGGAGAAAAAAAGAAAAAAAAATGTATCAAATTACTGACCTTACTTCTCTTTTTCAGAAAGAGAAACAAATTGAATAATAGCTTGTTATTAGTTCCTCAGATATTTTGACTGGTTATGAAACAAAACATTTCTTTGCACACAGAGAATAACTTTGATTAAATCTTTTTCAGAATATTTGTGGCTTTCTGGAAATGCAGGAACTATATTTAAAAAGATTAATAATGAAGTAAAATGATGAGAGGAAAGCGAAAAAAAAACATAGAACAAATCATTTGTTTTATAGTCTCTTCTTCTTCTCTGAAGTCTTCCACGAAGTTTCAGTTGCCAGTCTCTTTAATGAAGGACTAGCCCATTCCATTTCTTCTATTTTATCCAAAATCTTATTTTTTTGATAAACAGTAAAGCAGAGTCTAAGTCATCAAAAATTTTAGGACCATCAGGAAGGAAGATTTTTAGCTTGGCAGGAAACAGAAGGTATGTTTTAAACTGTGCTTTTTAAGCTCCCTTATTAGTGGCAGAACAACTTTTCTTTTAGCTATTACCAAGGAAGAATAGTCATTGTCAAAACGCACAGTTGTCTCATTAATCTTAACAGGAGCTTTAGCCCAAGCAGATTTAAGAACCATCTCTTTATCAAAAGCTGATAGAAATCTAACTATAACTGATCTAGGATAGTTTTTGTTAGAGTTAGTATTAGCTATAGATCTATGTGCTCTTTCGATACCAAAAGAGAATGCTTTTGGTAAGTCTAAAGTTTTAGGGAGCCATGTTGTTAAAAAAGAAGTAATATTGTTACCTTCAATATTTTCTGGCAGTCCAAAATCCTAATGTTATTGCGCCTAGATCTATTTTCCAGGTCATCCAGCTTTGTTTGTAAATGTGTATTTTGTTTCAGCAGAAACTCAATGTTGATTTCCTCTTCTTGGATTCTATTTTCCATGTCATTCACAGCTTCTTTTATGCCTGTCATCTGGATCTTCTGTTGTTGCAGGTCTATATGTAACAAGTCTATTTGTTTTGTAGTTTTTTCTATGAAGGTATCAACTTTAGTATCCATTTTATCCATCTTAGCAGTAAGTTGCTGGATTATAGTTATCAGAGACTGAAGTTCTTTCTTGATGCTGGAGTCTTGAGAATTTGTCTTACTGGAACTCATTTCAGACTGATAAACTGACAGGAAAATTTCCAAAGTGATTTCTGACAAGAATATTGTTAAAATTTCCTTTCTTTTTTAGATATAGTTCAAGAACTATATAAAACAAACATATTTAGAAAGAAAATTACTTCAAAAAATAATTTTTTAAGTAATTAATTCCTATCAGTGTAATGAAATTTATGGAACTGAAGAAATCTGCTGCTATCCTGTGTTCATCCTTGGCCACGCCCCATCCTACCTCTAAGTGTCTTGATGTCATTGTACTTGAAGATTTTATCTCCTGTTTGATCACTCTGGCACACGTGACCATTGTCTACAGATTCTATTTACAAATCCTAACTAGTGCTTTCTTTCTGCAGAAGGTTAGGTGCAGAGACTACACTGTCTTGAGACATCACCTAATATTATATAAATAACTGTAAGAATGAAAATTTTATTTTGTAAGACATGTCTTAGAATACTAGGAAAGTCAATGTGTACCAGTAATAGCAAATTTCCACTGTAAACTTGTCATAACATATCTCTGTGAAGGACAGTTCCCTATCTTACTTTAATAGACTCTATAACAATGATAAATTATAGCAGAGCATTCCTGACATCACTTTTCTAAACTGTCATCTAGCCTTATAGCTCACAGTGCTTACATTTTCCTTCAAGGTTAGTTGAAAGAGTATATCCACTTATTTATTCATCCTTCACTTTAAACAACTTTCTATAACTCTCACAGAGTTATTTTACTGTATTTTCTTAAACTAAATAAACATATTTCTTCCTATTGTTTGGGTTTAATAAATTCTTAAGTTGTTTGAATATTTGTTGTCTATGGGGAGTTTTGTCCTGTTGTCAGGTGTTCCAGGCTTTATCTCTTTCCTTTATCAGGTTTTTATGTGATGTGTTAGCCAAGTGAGTGTGATTTTTACTCTCTTCCATTGGAAAGGTGCCTGTTCAGTTAAAGTGTTTAGAAAGGGGAACTAAACTCTATTACCCATTCTTCTAGTGGCAATGCTTTTACGGTAGAAAGGTTTAGGGATTTCAGTGTAGATATGAATTTATCCTGTTAAAGTTAGATAAATTGCATATATGCATAGTTGTTGTAGTGTTCCTTGGTTAGGTTATGAGAAAGTCTTGTAGTAAATGTTGATAGGTGCTTGCGGAGAGTGATCAATTATTTTTTAAACAATAGAGACCTATATGGTTTGTTGGGATTTCAATGAAAATGGATGTCCTGTTGGTGCCTAGGTCTCATGAGATAAGAGTTTCTTGAGGGATATTATTAATTACCCTTGTGGGGATATTGTCTCCCAGGAGAATTTATAGTGTTGTTACATGCAGGCTTTTACTTTTGTTCATTTTTAGAAAGCTGTTTAGTATTTCTGCACTGGGCATGCAGAATGGCCACTCCTCTTGTTTATTAACATATTCTGTTGGCTGTAAGAATTTCACTGTCCTTTATAGAAAGGTTGAGCCATGTTTCAGTAACTGTAAGAATGTCTAGGACATATTGGGTGACTCATCCATGGAGATCTGCAATTTTATTAAATACACTTCTAAGGTTGAAGTTGAAAACATTTAGACAGTGATTTTGTTTGGAGTCATGTGGCTTATTTTCTTTTGTTTATGATTCTTTGATTGTGAATGAGTTGTGTTGTTTGGACATGGGTTTGGGTGAACAGCTTAGCAATAGAGTTACTAGATATGGGAGTATTGTTAAAGTATTGTTAGAGGAATTTTTGTGTTGGTTTTGAGTGTTATATCCAGTTTTCATGAACATTACTATGGTAGGAAACTTCTTCTTCTTCTTCTTCTTTCAGCTTTTCCTGGTTAGGGGTCACCACAGCAGATCACTGTCCACTCATGATTAGCAGTGGAGTTTTATGGTGTCGAGTTGCCAGCCTGGTGCCCAACCTTCCACAAAAGGCACACACATGCATGCACTCACACCTAGGGCCAATTTAGTGTGTCCAATCCACCTACAGCATGTCTTTGGGATGTGGGAGGAAACCAGAGCACCCGGAGGAAACCCACGTGACCACAGGGAGGAAATGCAGACTCCGCACAGAAGGCACCCCAGTCGAGTATCGAACCGGAGAACCACTTGCTGTGAGGTGGTAACGCCAACCGCTGCACCATTGTGGCCACCCACTGTGGTGGTAAACTAACTAATGTAAATATTTTATTGTATTTGTGTAACTATTTTATACTGCATGATTTATAAACAACTGAGAGTGTTTCTATTAAGTAAATGATTTTGTTTAAAGTCAATGAGGGAAATAATACTGTAGGCATTTTAATATTTTCCACTTACATACTGTAGCTGCACTGATTCAGTACATCTTATCGTATGAACAAAAAGTATATATTTTTTTCAAACAGGTAAACTGTAGAATAAAGTAATGCCTGACAGACATGTACAGCAACATCTGGAAACATATACAAAACTGAGACATTCCAGATTTACAAAGGACTGAATAAGTGTTAATAGATGAAGTTTCATAAGTCATACACATGAAAGTGTGGGCTTCAACTTCTCATTGAATATTTATTTATTTTTACTTTATTTTACATTTGTTGACTGGGCTAGTCTGGCTGGATACTTGTCCATTTTCAGCAGAGGCCCGAGGAGAAAAGCTCCACTATATACTAGTAAAAACATTCAAACAGGACAATAAAAGAAACAAAAGAAACAAAAATTATAAGAATGTAAAGAACAAATTCAATGTAGTGTAGTTACATTTACAGTAGCATGTTGAGATAGGTAAACAAAACAAAGGAGAAATACAGAAGGGATCCATGATCCCATATTCTTTCATAACAACTATAAGAATCAAAAATATTTACAATATTAAGAATTATGATAAACAATTAGTGCCTGAGCACTAGTTCTAGGAAACAGAAATTGCACAGCAGGGATGATTAATAGGTTTAAAAACAAGGTGAGGTGACATGTTGCAGTAATATATCTTATAAAAGGAGAAAACAACTTTGTAGAGAAAAAAGAAAGTCCATTTGAGAGATAGGCGAGCTACAGAGGGTTAGTATTGAGAGAAGAAGGAGAAGTAATGAAGAGAGGTATAAAGAAAGTTAGATGGGAGGTCAGTCTGGATTCAAGCAAGGGCATAGCCAGTGGGATTTGAAATAGTTTCTTAGTTGTTTCTTGAAAAGTTGTGATGAGCCCAAAGTAGTCATTTCTGTGGGGGGTGTATTCCAGTATGGGCCAATAGTATTGGTGAACAAGGAGTCGCCTGCCTTATTGTGTGACTTGAGAGTGGCTACTAGCAGTTTGTTTGCAGAGCGAAGGGAAGAGAGATTCTTGTAGGGGGCCACAAGGTTATTGAGTATGGGTATATTAGTAGGGTAATGGAGAATTTTATATGTGATGACTAATTGATCTAATAGAATAAGATGTTGAAGTTCAAGCCAATCAAGCATTTTGAGATTAACACAATGATGTGTGCAAAATGGGGTACCTGTAGCAAACCTAGCAATGCTGTGGTAGGCCGTGGCAAGTTTCTGAAGGTTAGATTTAGAGAGGTTGATAAAAGTTGGGGAGGCATATAGTAATGTGGAGATGAGATGAGTTTGGGCTAGGGACACTTTAGCAGTTGTTAGAAAGGGCTTAAGTCTGTAGAGGGCTCCTATCTTTTTATTAACAGTTTTGATAGTAAGGTCAATATGGGCATCAAAGTTCAGTTGATTATCTATTGTTACACCTAGTAGTTTAGTGGATAAATCAGGTGAGATGATAGTACCATTGGTAGATGTAATAGAAAAGGAGAGAGGGGCTGACTTAAGGGTTGGAGAGAATATGAGTAATTTGTTTTTTTTGGGATTAAGGAGGAGACAGATATGTTGGAACCAGTTTTCTGCTGCTGTGAAGACTTTTTGGGTGGAGGAATAAAGTTCAGCTGGAGATGCAGCAGAACAGATGAGAGTTGAATCATCTGCATACTGAATACATGTGGATGTTGGGAGAGAGGAGGACAGGTTATTTATAAATATAGAGAAGAGAAGGGGGCCTAAGATGGATCCTTGGGGGACCCCTATTAGGACTGAGAGCTGAGAAGATAGGTGGTTTTCCCAAAGGACTGCCTGTTTTCTTTCTGTCAGATATGAGTCAAACCAGCGCAAAGCTAAAGAGTCAAGAGCAAGAGATTGTAGAGTGTCTAGCAGAAGTTTATGATTCACCATATCAAAGGCTTTAGAGAGGTCAAGAAATAAAGCTGAGGAGTATAGGTTGTTATTGCGATTTTTGTTGATAGTGTCTGTGAAGGAGAGGAGAGCAGTAGAAGTACTATGAAAAGGTCTAAAACCATGTTGGGAGTCTGCAAGAAGGTTATTTAGTAGAAGGTGGTTAAGGAGTTGATGGTGAATACAGCATTCCAAAATTTTAGATAGTGGCGATAGTAAGGCTATAGGGCAGAAATTAGATAGTTCGTTAGTGTTACCTCCTTTGTGCAGTGGAATAATGTGGGAAACTTTCCAGAGGGAAGGAATAGTAGATTTGGTTATTGTTCTGTTGATTAAGATGGAGACCGGGTAAGCTAGTTCAGCAGCAGCTAGTTGGAGATATTCAGCTGGAAGTTGGTCGGCAGAAGGAGTACATGAGTTTTGAGAGTAGCTTATGTATATAGGTTGTGGAGACTGTGTCAAGTTTTAGAGTGGGGCTGTTGGTAAAAGGAGAGGTCTTTTGAAGGGAGGCGGGGGGAACCATAGTTTTTGCTAGTGAGGTGACTGTTTCAGGGAAGAAGTTGTTAAAAGTGTTGGCTATTGTAGTGGAAGGGGTCTGGGCTAGGTTAGCAGGAGTGGGTGTTTTGGTATTCCCTGGATGGAGCAGTTTATTGATTCCTGTACACATGATATATATTATTGTTTAAGGTAACAGAAAGTACTAATATGTGCTGCATTATTTTGTTAGCGGAGGTAGGCATCAAATCATAGCTCCCCTGCATATATTTGGTGTAATATATTTCTTCTGTAAAATTTGAAAAAGATCTCGGGCTGATTTATTAAGTAAGCTAATGGGTAAATTAATGCATTTACTCAATATGGCACTGGTTTGTGATATTTATATTGTAGGAGGTAAATATGGTAGTTAATTGAATTCTGGAATGTGATAGGAAGTAACTTGATATAGAGTAATAAGAGTTACAAGGAGGAGTACTTAGATAAGGAAATTATATAATGGTGGTATTTTTGCTGTGATATCTTTATTTTGTCTTTTCTTGTTAGAGTGTAGCAGAATAAAGATGATTATTGTAATACTTCCCTGTTATACCTTTTTTATGTGGAGATGATGCACAGTAACAAGTTAAGGATATGACAGATTAGATGCTGGTTATATTGAGTGAAAGTAGGAGGTCTGGTTACTATATAAATGTATTGGTGGGAGGGTATATGGTATACAGTTTATATAAAAGTCCTATTGTAGGGAAAGGGGATATGGAAGTATATTTAGTGTAAGGGTGTGTGGGAATTGGGAATAGGGGAGAAAAGGGAGTCTGAGCACAGTGAAGGTGAATGTAATGGTACACTCCTTCAAGAAGGTTGGCCACTTACACAAAAACAGTCTATACAGCCCCAGTTATATTCAATTGTTTTTCTTTTACCAGCTTATACTAGATATCTGTACCTATCTGTGTGTTAGCCAAGCCAATTATTCTATTCTGGAATGATGTTTAGTGGAGGGTTTAAAGACTGGGACAGTTTGCAATTTTAATTATTCATGGACTTCTTGTATAATTATTTTTGTTGCTCTGTGGATAGTGGGTTGGGATAGTCTGTGGGGAGGCCATCCAGTCTGTCTCATTCACAGCAATCTAGAGAAACATTTTAGGTTGCTGCAGCATTGAATAAGCCAAACGTTCACTATAAAGGAAAAACTGTTCCCAGGTTTGGTGTGAGGTCTTACAAGCATGTCACTTGTTTGGGAATAACTGTATTCCTTTGTCTGCTGGTTGGGATTCACACTTTTCCTCTGATCAGCAATTTTAATTATTCAAGGTGTTGTTACAGATTTATCTTTGTTGCTATGTAAATAGTGGGATGAGATAGCCTGTGTGTGGGAGTGGGAGGGGGAGGGGGCCCTTCAGCCAATCACATGCATGGGAATCTAAAGAAAGGTTTGAGTTGGCTGCAGCATTGAAGAAACCAAAAGCTACACTACTGAGCAAAAAATGTCCCTGTGTTTAGTGTGGACTCTGACATGTGTGTCACTTGTTTGGGAATGACTGCACTTCTTTGGTGGTTGGGATTCATGCTTTTCTTTTGAATGACCAGAGGTGTTACTAGAGGAAACACAGGGGGACCATAGCCTTTGTTTGATTTGGGATGGGCTGAAAAGTGAAAATTTTGAAGAAAAATGTTAGTTTAGCCAGAGGAGCAAAGCCAGATGCTTTGGGAACTTCATATATCAGAGAAAATACACTATTAAATTTGTCCTAACTGGACACCTTACCTAGAATACCTGAAGCAGTTTAATTTTAAACAAGAAATAAACAAGTCCCATATTTTTATAAACTTTTTTTAACCTTATGTACCTTTTCCTCATACTTTAGAGGCTTTATAAATCCTCATTTACTTATAGTGATGTTATGTTACTAAGTTATAATTGTAATGATTCACCCTGAAGGTATTGGCAGCGCAGAAAAACACAATGCAATGCCAAATATAACTTCATGCCTCTCAAATACCTGATATATAAAAGTTCTTGTCAACTCTTGTCAACATTCACTTAAATTATTTCCCACGCTGTAGCTTTCACTTGGTTAATTATGGTTGCAGGCATTCATGTTGATGACAAGCCAATGTGGCAGTGGAGAGGATGGCTGCACCTAAGTTAATTGATTTATTTGCAGAGGATTACTGTATGTATCAAGTTATACATTTCATTATACAAAGCAGTTTAGGAGCATAGATTCAGAAGGATAGTTACCCAAAATGGAACAGGGACATTGCTGTGCTAATAATAAGCCATGTTTCTGAACGCCGACAGTTTAGTTATAAATGATGATGAGTTATAGTTATTTGATTATCAGCAAGTTTTATGGCAGTAGTATTTCTAGACACTGCAACAACTATAAAACTACCAGCTAGTATAATAACACTTAAACTCTAGTTAGAAATAAAAATTGTAAAAAGAGTACAGGATTGATTTTCAAAGACTAGACACCAGGGGAAGCATCAGTTGACCAAGAAAATCAATTAATTGCAATAAATTTCAGCTCACATCATGTGCTGGTTTACAACACATGAATGGCATTCCTTTCATGACTTTCATAACATTCAGTCACTAATAAAATAAAACTCTGTTTAAGGTAGTACTGCTACAGATGTCTAGTACTGGGTTCCATGATGCAGATGGCATTGCTCTCATGTGTTTGGAAAGTCTAAAAGATGGGTTTCAAGTCAAATTAAGCTATTAGTTGATTGGTTTGGAAACAGTATACAGTTAGTTTTAAATTGTACCCCAAAATTTGCAGCAGAGTGTTCTCAAAAACTGAAACATACATAGCTACTTATAAGTAGATCTCCTAAACCATAGTAAGGAAAACACAGTAACTTAACTACAGTAATGAAACTCAGCAGATTGTTTCAGTACAATGATAGCGAAGCTTTAATTTAACATTGTCAGCAGATGAAACACAAAACTGAGTTATTATACCATGTTCAGACTATGAAGTGGCTGGAGTGACTGGGACTGCTCTGAGAGGAAGGGGCAAGGGAATTAACTATGTTGCTTTGTGTGTTCCACCAATAGTAATCACCTGTGAGGTAGTTGGGGAGTGGAGCAGTTGCTCAGCAGAGTGCAGCATACCCCTGCACTCGCTAAGGCTGGCCATTCTTACAAAAACTATCCATAGAGTCCCTATTTTATTTAATTTTTGCTTTTTAGCAGCTTCCACTAGAGGTATGTACTTACCTGTGTGTAAGCTGAGCCAAGTTATTCTACTCTGGAATGATGTTTAGTGGAAGGGCTAAAGACTGGGGCAGTCAGCAGTTTTAATTATTCAAGGTCTCGTTACAGAGTTACCTTTGCTGCTATATAGGTAGTGGGTTGGAATGGTCTAGATGTGGAAGAGGCTAAGGGTCTTCTAGCTGATCTCATACACAGCAATCTAGAGAAACATTGTAGGTTGCCACAGCACTGAAGAAGCCAAAAGCTGCACCATGAGCAGAAGCTGTCCCCATGTTTAGTTTGGGTTTTATGCACTTGCCACTTGTTTGGGAATAACTATAATTCTTTGCCTGGCA
This sequence comes from Protopterus annectens, assembly GCF_019279795.1. NCBI lineage: Eukaryota > Metazoa > Chordata > Ceratodontiformes > Protopteridae > Protopterus > Protopterus annectens. The sequence continues at coordinate 328,606,943 of NC_056748.1, forward strand.
GGTGCACACTTTTCTTTTGTTCAGCAGAATGCGTTGCTAGATGGAACAGAGTAGAATCACAGTCTTTATGTGGTTCAGGTTAGGTTGCAAGTCACTTGTTTGGGAATGACCGTCTTTCTTTGCCTGGTGGTTGGAACTCGCACTTTTGTTTGGCTGAAGATGTTGCTGCTGGGAAAAGAGTGAGACCACAGCCTTTATTTTGTTAGTACTGAGCTTATAAACAGAAGTCATGCATTTCTTTATTTTCTGTTATAAAAAGAGGGATGAGAAAAGCCAAGTCAGAGAAGGTTTGCCCTTTCCAAAGGGGGACTTTTTTCCAGAGAAGTAGGTCTGGGCGACAGAATCAATCACACAGAAGTAAGCACTTGTAGCAGAAGTCAGAAATGTTTTCTGCCAGATGCATTAACAGAGATCCACTCAGAGATGTTTTCTAGCAATATGAGAATAAGTATAAGGCTGAGTTAAAGGTTCTTAATGTTTTTTTGGTTAAACCACAAAACTTTGCCTTGACTTGGGAGAATTACATTTAATTTCATTTGTATATAATAAAGTTTGCCTTTTAACATGACCGATGGTCTCAGTTTTAGTCTTCTACAAACTGTATTGATAGAAATATGATTTAGAAACACACTTAAAAATTCAGTATAGTTAATACAAAGGGAAACATAAAATAATGCATGCAATATGTAAAAATCATACCTTGCTGTTATACATAGACCTTTCTTAAAAAAGATTGATCACAAAAATGACTGTGACAAACAAAAAACTTGTTTTTGATAACAAAAAGAGCAACTTAGGAACTATGTCGTTCAAAACACTCCTTAAGTTGATATTACCATTTATCCTAGGGGCAGGGTGGGAGGTGAGTGATGCCTAAAGTCAACTGATACTGTAGTTATGCTTGTCCTAGCTTATTAGTAGAATCACTTTCTCTCCCCAAATCCATCCTAAAATGATCGCTTATTAAAAAAATCTTGAAATTTAAGCAAACGTTGCCATTTTTATAAATCATTAGCATCTACTTTAGTTTTACTTGCATGTATTTGCTCATATATTTATATGTAATATATATATGTATATATATATATATAGTTACACTTCAAAACATCTAAAACTCATAACAACGAAATTCAAAACATCTAGACAATAACATCGAAAACCCAAAACATCGAATTTCATAACATCAAAAATGTATAACATGGAATACTGTATCATCAAATGTGTAAATGTTGTAGTTTAATCTGTTATTCTTGTGGTATCACTATGAGATGTTGTAGTTATTATTTATGTAGATATTATTTATATAATGTAGGAATTTATGCTATTTATATAGTGTTTATTTTGCCACTCTGTATGTGGATTTTAGGCCATATAGGTAAGTGATATAGACATTATGTGTACATTCTTTATGGTGATTGCAATACAGTAGGGTTAGGAAAATTAACTTTTTCCCACTGTAGTGCGATCTCTGAGTTGGTATATTTAATTTACAGAGCGTGTAGGAGGAAGAGCCAAAAGTTTCGATGTTATGGGTTTTTTGATGTTTTGGATTTTCGATGTTATGGTCTTGATGTTTTGAATTTAGATGTTATGTGGTGCTGCGGTAGCGTTGTCACCTCATAGCAAGACGTTGTCCTGTTCGATTCTCAGTTAAAGCGTCTTCTGTGTGGAGGCATGCGTGAATGGGCATTCCTTCTTTGAAGGTTGTGCATCAGGGCTGGTAACCCGGTATGTAAAAATCCACTACCAATCATTAGCGGACCGGAGTTCTGCTGTGGTGACCCCTAACCGGGAAAAGCTGAAAGACACAAACAATATATATATATATATATATATATATATATATATATATATATATATATATGCTATAACAGTTTATCTGTGGTCATACTCGTATACAAGGGCTTTTAGCAACTATATTTGGCTATATAAACAACACTCGTTGAATTACAATTATAATGTTCTCCATCCTAAAGGCTCTGTCTAGATGGGTGAATGTCAAATATGGACTGCTACATACATAGTAAGACTGTGAGAAAACACAAGGAAAAGTTCCTGTGTGCTTGTTGAAAAAGACAGCTTATTTGACCTTATTGTCTTTCTCAGAATGCATTTTAAATCATTGCTCCTTTTGCAGATATTCTTAGGGGGATCTCACCAAACTTTGATCATTTTGGGGTATCACTGAAAAACTTCCAATTATTTTTAACAATGTCCATAAAACCATTGGCATTAACCCTATATGCAGCATTCCTAGCACTAGTAAAATCAGTACACACGTCATAAGACCCTTCTTTTGTTTTGCCTTCAGTGTCTCTCAGCTCTATGTAGATTTTATCTTCCATTATAGAGCAGATACTGTGGTCACTACATCTGACTTTGATACAATAGAAGGTCTGCGACAAGACCCTACTCCTACAAGTTTACTGAGAAGTTTAAGGTGTAGCCTGCTGTCACAACAACTGACTTCAATATTGCAGGAGCTCTGGCGCAAGGCCCTACTCCTACAAGTTTACCGAGAATTTTGTCATTATATAATGTAAGTACATTTATCAATGTGTCTATTAATTTTAATCAGTCAAAAGCATGCCTGTTCTGTTTTTGAAAGTGTCTGTGAAATAATGTGTCCTCTAAGGACCTCTTACTAAGTTGGCCACTGTCCCCCCTTTTTTTTTTACCAGTAGACATATAGATATGCAGTTATTTAGCCTCAGGAAATGATAAAAAAACCTATTTAACTTGGCATCTCTTTGTTAATTGCTTTGTACTGGCTGAAATCTGATTGTTCTCAACTATAATTTGATCTGAGAGTGGGATCGTCACTGTAGTAGAATGTATTGCTAAATATCTTCTCACTGGTGTCTCCTCTTATACTCAGTCAGCGTTTTCCATCATACAGCAGTATCTGTTCAATGTTATTACATTTCTATTTGTTCTAAGATTCTGTATGAAAAGGCTTTGATAGTATGTTACATTTGTAACAATTTCAATCAGAACATTTAAGCTGTATGTGTGCTGAGCATGTTTCCTTTTAACACATATGTATGTAATGTGAATTGCTGCTGTTCTGATATATATATATATATATATATATATATATATATATATATATACACATATATAAACATTGTTTTGATGTACTGGTTCATCCCATAAATATTTACTAAGTGATGGTTTTATATTGTGTTTATCAGTGTTCTGCCATATTTTGATAATGTGCTCAATACAGCTGTATATTTGCACTGTATTACTATGGTTTTCCATGAGCGTATCACCTGCTAAAACTGCTTTGAGTTTACATTCATGAACTTTCTTACTAACAGTCTACTCTTATACTTCCTCTGTATTCTCTTGATCTGACTTCGTGTGGTCCATGTAGTCAGGCTGATGAAGTTGTTGTTAACAGTAAAAGTGCTTACCATTAAACTTGTTTTTTACTTTTGGTGCACTTTGGTTTTTCTGCCTACAGGAATACCACATTGTTTTTTTTAGTTTGTACATTTGTTTTACTTCAGTGGTGTTTTGTTTCGTGACGCCTGCATTTTTTGTCTTTTACTTCTATACATACAGTTCTGTTTCTTCTTTCCTACTTCCCTATCTCCATTTAATTTTTAGCCCTATTCCAAGCTATCTTTTTCCTTCCCATACTGCTTTGCACTGTATCTATTCATGGTCACAACCCTTCCTAATAGTACCTATTTCACATTGTATTGTTTACTTTTCTCAAATAAACCCTCATTTCTTGTTATTTTGACTACATCATTATACTCTAGCCTTTCATGTCCCTCTATACCTTCTCGAGAAGATACTAGGACAACCTAACTCTTTTCTTTTATAGAAAATGCTTCTTGACTTAGCTATCCTCTACCAGCTTTCATAATCCACCATCACTGAATCTCCTACTGCCCTGCAACTTATTTTTTCCTTCTTCATAGCTACTTCCCCACTACCTGACATCTATAAAATATAGATTCCTGTAATTAATTATGCTACACATCAGCTTATCTGCTATTCTTCCCCTCCTACTTTGCCATCTTTCATTCTACCATGACTCAGTAATATGTCTCAACATCATTTCAACATTGTCATAACCATCTATCCATAATTCCTCTTTACACTCTCCACATACTGCACCAAGCCTGTTTAATATTGCCACTCATCTTCATTCCAAATATAGATTGATTAACTACACTTCATCTCAAACCAAAACAAATTTAAGTGCAATAATCCTCTCCAATAAATGGGTATGCATAATTCCCCCATATACTAAAATCCTTCTAGGAGGAGATATACACCCTAATCCTGGCTCTACCTATCACAATGAACACAAAGATAATTTTCTTCCACAATCTTCTCTAACCTAGCAGTAGCCAATCCCCAATCCTGGCGATTTAATTTTTGATACAATAAATGTTAGAAGCATAAGAAATAAAACTGCTCAACTACATGCCTGGATTGCCTAACATAAGCCTGATGTTTTTGCTGTAACAGAAACATGGCTTAAACCCAGCATAAATGACTCCAAGGTTATACCATGTGTTTGTAATATCATCCATAATGGCCATATAAAGAGGAAAGGTGGTGGAATTGCTTTAATATTTCCCAGCACCTGCCACATTTACCCTTTACAGCAAACCAATGCCAACATTCAGTTCATCAGAGCTTCTTATTTCTTTCCTCAAAATCAACAATTATCACTGTCCTTTATATCCCTCCTGGTGACAATACAGCTATTCTGGAAGATATCCCACATTGGATATCTATAGCATTTCCACAAGAAAAAATACTACTATGTGGTGTGAATGTCAGTTGTTTAGAATAAACTTTAACTCCTGTACATCTAGCATGAACTTATATGGTTTCATGCATCTAATTAATAGCCCCTCACATTATAGCAAGACATCAAATTCCCTATTAGACTGGATCCCAGTATCAGACCCTAGTAAATACACCACACGGGTACAATGTCAAATTCTCTCAGTGATCATCTCCCAGTCTGTATGATCAGACATCTAACACATCTACTTAAACAGCATATTTATAAAACAACACCCAACCTTTTCAAGTTTAACCCAGGAATGGTCATTACTACACTAACATCCATTAACAGGAGCTTCCTAAAAATCCTCCTCTTAGATGATGTTCTAAATGAATTCAGTACAACTTTTCCAAATATCCTGAATAACCTTGCACCTCCTAGAAGGAAGAGACTAAAAAGAAATAATGCAATTTGACTATCCAAAAAGAGTAAAACGCAATGCAGGATAAAGAAAAAATATGGAAAGAATGATAGAAATATAAAACACCTCAATATCCACAAAACTTTAGAATGGTTCACAGTTATATTAAAAAGCAAATAAATGAAGATAAAAAATATATAACTTTCAGAATAATACTAAACACAACCCTAAAAAAGTTTGGACATCCATTAAAGAAATCTTACATCTTGGCCAAAAATTCAAACCAAATCCCTTTCCTGATAACCCACCACTTGAAATTGCAATACAGTTCAACTCTTATTTTGTAGATAGTGTAGCAACCCTATCCAAGCAATCCTCAACATCTGATCCCAACCCTGCCCAGTAGCCACATATCACCACATCCACTTTCACATTCAAACCTGTGACCACATCCTATATAAAACTATTCTTAAATACGACTATTCTGTCTCAATCCTTATAAATACATAAATCCAGGAATCCCACATTCCCTCCCTCTGGAAAAAGTCACACATTATCCCTCTGTCCAAAGGAGGAAATTCAACAGACGTTAATAACTTTAAACCTACAGCAAGCTTATCTCATCTAACCTAAATACTTGAAAAAATGGATTCAAAAACAATTGCTAGACTATCTCCTGCAGGACAAACTCCTATCCCCTGCACAGCATGACTTCTGCCCTTCCCATAGTACTAGCACTGCCCTTCAAATTATATAGATACTGTCAATAAAGCTGCAGATAACAGCAATCTAGTCTCTTCCTTATTTCTAGACTTGTCTAAAGCTTTTTCTACAGTTTGTCACAGCAAACTTCTGCATCAAATGTCCTTACTAGGTCTCTCTCAGACCACCCTTCTGTGGTTCAAAAGCTACCTGTCCAATAGGTATCAGTCACTAAAATGGCACTCCATGCTCTTTTCTTACCTCCCAGTCACCATTGGTGTACCACAAGGATCTGTCCTTGGTGTCCTCCTCTTTAACATTTTCATCAACACCTTCTATGCATCCACACAACAGCCTAATATAATTATCAGATGATTTCACTCTTGTTTTCAAATCTGACAACGTGGTACAGTTCCACAAATTTACTCTGCAAGCTTTAACAGCCACTGAAACATGGCTACATCACTCACAACTCATGCTTAACTCCCCCCAAAAAACACCAAACTACTACTTTTCCCCCAAATTTGTCTCTCATGAAAAAACTAAATTTTACAAATACAACCGTTGAAAAAAATTCCCATAACAAATTATTAGGGGTGATAGTGGATGATAAGCTTACATTTGACGTGCATATACAAAATTGCATAAGAAAAACTCATAAAAAATAGGGATGCTTTACAGAGCCAAAAACATTCTCACTGATGCAACTAAAACTACACTTGCCACTATTTATCCCCTCTCCACACTTCTTTATGGCATTCCCATCCTTACTAACCTCTAGGCATCACAAAAATTAACCTTTAATAATGCTGTAACAAAGTTGCTAAATCTGCAGCAAATACCCCTTTCAGAATGCACTCTTCACATTGCAATTCCTGTCTGTATTAGACTAACTTAACTTTAATTTCTCCACAAACTGTCAAAAATTTCTATAAATATTACATGATTGTCATATAACTTCTACTGAGTCTTGACCAGTGTTTTTATATTATCAGTAATTTGTTATAAACTGCAGATGTTTTTGTTTTATTTTTGAAGTTTGTAAAATTATTGTTCTTTAAATGTTTTGTAATAATTTGGAGCTTTTTCCCCTGGGCATCAGCTGAAAATTGGCTTCTACTCAGTCGGACTTTCACTTTTCAAATGTCTATAAATAAATAAGGTAGCTAAGTAAGGTTCATCTGAACTTCCTGTAACATTTGAAAGATTACATTTTATCACAATTCCTAACAGTGGTGCAGTGGTTAATTTTGTCACCTCACAGCAAGAGGTTCTCCTCTTCGATTCTCGACTGGGCTGCCTTCTGTGTGGAATCTGTATGTCCTCCCTGCATTCGCGTGGGTTTCCTCCAGGTACTCCAGTTTCCTCCCGCATACCAAAGACATGCATCTGGAGTGTTTCTCCCCGGCCTCCACTGCAAATAGGCTCTGTACTAGTCAGACTTTCCCAGTCAACAGATGTTAAATAAATAAATCTCCTTAACTCATTTATCACCTTCATTCTTATCAATTAATCAATGTCCTAATCTCTTAAGTTCTTTAGATGGACTCTCATTAGAGAAAGTCAGTTTGGATACACAAATAGCCCTACTTCTGATTAGTCTTAACTTTTTTGTGTGCGCTGTTGCAGGTTAAGTAACTGCTGCAAAGGATGATTTCCTCTAAACATTTGAGTCAGATTCTTTTTTTCTAAGTCACAATAATCCTCTGTATCTAGTATTTTATTTATTTATGTATGTATTTATTAATTATTTATTTTACTTTTCCAACTTTGTGACCTTAGTGGACACAAATGTTTCTTTTCAATAGTGACTTGGAACCACTGTCTAACTAAATGATTTCCTGAAGCCATTGTGTTAAGAGTACTGTAATACAAAAAAATAGTTGTGTTGTTGATAAAAGTCAAAAAGCAGAAATGTGTCACAGACACCAGAACATACTACAAATGAATAATTTACACATGTACAGTAGAAGAGGACTGGTACAATAACAGCTTTCGCATTCTGCCCTACAGTATTTGCAAATGATGAAACTGTGCTACTAGTTCTGACTAAACACAAATACGTTGTTAAAATCACTTGCACCTGCTCATTTATTGCTGTATTACTTATTCATTAGGTGCCCCCCTGTCAAAAAAAAAAAGATACCCATACCTTCATTTTGGTGGAATATCACAATAGTCAGCCTGTTTGTCTGTAGATTGAATAAAGTATGAATACTTGTTAATTAAAAAAAAGAGTTTAATAAAAGAGCTAGCACCCCGTGCACACTTGCCCAGCTTATTATCTACATTCATCACAAGTGGTTTGATTTTAGAGTCCTTTGTGGAGACATTCAGTCTTAAATGTGGATTACAAAGGTCCTTGTGTGGTTCTGGTATTTAAAAATATATTGTTATCCAAGTATAGTGGAACAAAGAGCCAGAATATCATGCACAGCAGTGACTTTGCACAATATGTCAGTTAATACAGTGCCAATGTTTTTTGTAAGGTTTATTAATGTCAGACAAAGTCACCTACCTATAACATTCCTTATCATCAAAGATATTAGAAAATCTTTCAACAATAATGCAATATACATGACCACAATTTCATGCAAATCTTTCAGTAATATCAGTTCAGCAATATATGTTTTGAAATAAGGGCATTTTACAAGCTTAGAAAGTGACTGCTTTATAACATTTAGAAATGGTTTCAGCTATAGAAAGTGCCTGTGATAAAGGTTATTGTATACACTAGGCTTCTTTAAGTGATACATCAACAGAGAGTAATCGGTTAACAGCCCCTCATTAATAAGACCTTTAGGTTTAACTTTCTAATATACAATGTTAAATCAGTAGGAGTACCAGCAGCCTTTTAGTAGGATAAAAGAAAGACCTTTGCTGATAATATTTAACTTTTTCTTCAGTGAGAACGTACTAATCAGGTTTCTTGTATTCTCTGCAGTGGCATCTAGAACCTCCCTCTGCATTGATTCTGCAGTCATTGATTTCTATAGCAAGGCTGAGTATGACAATATATGTCATTCTTGTCTTTCAGGTATGTCAACAATTGACGACACTCTTCTCCCAGTCATTTGGCCTTTAACAATGGTGTCAGCTGGTTTAAGCCCTCAAATGCTTTTCATCCAGATGGGAGGATCTTCTAAAAAGGAATGTGTTCATCTAAGGGTTGTATAAAAAAACACTCCTCCTACATTATGATTGTTGGCCATATTTTGCCATTGCTCATAGCTTCTAGGGTAGCTAAGCTGGTTCCCAAAAGTTTGCTATATTCGCAGTGCCACCGGAATATTTGTGTTTGTCCTTGCTGAATTTTCTTACTGTGTTTAACCAGTTTTACAAAATCTGCTCATAAGTGGTTTTGTAACATGAAAACTTTCTGTCATTGATGATCTCAGTATCAGTCTTTTCTGGAATTTTAAGTTACAGCACTTTGCTGTCATTGTGCTTATTCAGAACAACCAAAGGTTCATATCCTGCTTTGTCACTAGTTTGCAAAATAAAGCATTATCAGTTGTAAGACTATTAGAAATTTCAAAACAATTTTTTTTTAGTAAGTAAGCTCTTAAGTATTTTATTATTTATTTATTGCATTTGTTAACCGGGAAAGTCCACTGGGCCTGGAATGATCCCATTTTCAGTGGAGGCCAGAGGAGAAAAGCTCCACAAATTTATATACAAAGAAAAATATAATCACATAAACAGAAAAAAATCATTCAGTACTATTACATTGAATGAAACTGGTAGCAGAAACAACAGTGAAAAGATTACAATCACTGACATACACAAGTAATAAATGGCATATAATTCAGTGACATGTTAGTGAAATATATTCCCAAGGTGCATGGCGTGTATTCAAGTAACACATGAAAGTAAACAGATCTGCAGGTGCATAGCCATGTGGAGATTAAGTACAGTGTTAGTAGAGTGGGAGATGGAAGGGCAGAGGGAGGAAAGGACAGGGTAAAGTGACAGGGAAGCAGTAAGAAGGGAAAGTGTAGGAAATGATGTGAAAGTTAGAGGTATAGCACTGGGCAAGAAATCAGGAGTTGGGGTTGTGTGTTGGGGAGCAGGAGCATAAAAAGAGATGCAGTTTGAGGGATTTTTTTAAAGGAGGCCAGGTTGCTGATTGTTCTGATTGAAAAGGGGAGCTTATTCCATGGCTTAGAGACATTATAGGAATACAACATTAGGACAGCTGAGAGCTTGGGTTTCTCTATGGATAGTAATACTTTGTTTTCAGACCTAAGGTGTCAGTTCGGATGGTACATGGTCAGTATGGAAGAGAGGGAAGGGCTAGTTTCTGGGTGGTAGATGAGCTTCTGGGCTGTGAGATAGTGTGAGGATTCTAGCCAATTTAGTCGATGCAGAGAGGAACAGGGATGGGTAGAATATTTAGCATTTGTGGCAAATTTAGCGACTTTGTTGCAGCAAGAGTCTTGTTTTGTTTTCAAAGAGGACTTTGGATTGGTGAGGATAGGGGTGCCATATAGAAGTGTTGGAAGCAGGAAGGATGAGGCCAGAGCCTTTTTTGTGGTGAGACTAAGAAAATAGTTGTGCCTACACAGGGCACCTAATTTCTGATGTGTTTTTTTTGATGTTACTGTAGATGGGAGAGTCGAACATTAATTTATCAATGATGACACCTAGTAATTTGGTGCTGGGGACCATTTCAATAATGGTGTTATTTTAGGAGCGAATGGTGAATAGTGACTTGTCAACAGAGCGTAATTTTGTGGGGGTAAATATTAAAAGGTTTGTTTTATTGTGGTTGAGAGCGAGATGGTTCTGGTACATCCAGGTTTCAGTGGAAGTAAATGCTTCTTGGGTGAGATGCTGTAGAGGGGAGGCAAATTTAGCAGAGCAGATGATAGTTGAGTCATCTACATATTTGATGACAGTACTGTGGATGAGAGATGAATGAAAGTTATTGACAAATATGCTGAATAAGAGGGGTCCCAGTATTGAACCTTGGGGGACACCTATATTAGTAGTTGTGAAAGGGGAGGAAGAATGTTGCCATTTAGTAGATTGCTGCCTGTTACTGAGAAAGTTGGTAAACTGTTGTAGGGTAGGGGGGGATATCATGAGATTATTGAGTTTTTTAAGCATGAGGGAGCGTGATATTAGTACTTTTCTTGACCAATATGCTCTGTCCTGCTGAAGGGGTTTGTATTTAATAAGGTTCTTTCAAGTAGCTTCAGTAAATTATGTAAGCCATTACTGTAGGTACATTATTGACAAACTGGTGCTGCCAGTGCTGTAGTTAAAAGATTATTGGTTTTACAAAACTCTTTAGGGTTGTTCAGACTTTTGACAGAGTTCTTCTTGGAATTTTGTCTTGTAGTCCTGTTATTAATATTCTTAAGCCAGTACTTGTTTCATTAGGAACCAAGGAAAGTGTTAACTGGGAGGAATATCAAGATCAAAAGACTCTGTACCTGAGTTCAGTTAATTGCACAGACACTGGAGATACTGAATAGGGGAGGGAGGGTAGGAGTAATCAGCTGACACCAGCTCACCATCCCGGCTTAAGGGAGCAGGCCTAGGCTGACTGCAGTAGCAACACTAAGACCCTGTTGAGCTCGGTGCTACAATTGGTATATAGCTTGGGATAGGAGGGTGCACATGAGTGAAAGTGCATGTGTACCTCCTGTAGGCAGCGGTTGTAGAGATTACAAGCTGGCTGTAGGATGGCAGGGGTTAGAACAATATGATGCTTCTCCAGCATCGTCAGTCTCCTCACTACTTCCAGGCTTGGGTTGAGCTGAGTCAATGGAAGACTAACATAGGGCTGGTAGAATCAGTGAATGGGGGCAGGATCTGCTGGCAGTAGGCAGGTCAGTTACCACAATGGTGAGAAAATGGGATTGAGAGACAGCTATGGCCACAGTGAGAAAGACTTTATTATTAGCTCTTTAGTACATCTTTAAATTATGCTCAGGCTAACATAAGTGTTCTGCCAGCAGCCTATGCATCATGCTGGCAAGGACACCTCTCTGCACTCTCTTACACACACACGCACACGCACACGCACACGCACACACACACACACACACACACACACACACACACACACACACACACACACACACACACACACACACACACACACACACACACACACACACACTCATGTGGACATCTTCTAAGAGGGTCTCACCCAAACAAATGACTGGTGCCAGAAACATGGCCTCAAACTGAATGCCAAAAAATGCATCATCATCCCCTTTAGGGAGGATGACATCCCCACAAATCATCACATTAATAACAAGGTCCTAAGCACGCAATCAATTGTGAGGGACTTGGGCACCTAGGTTGATAGCAAACTGACTTTTGACCACCATATCGCCTCTGTTGTATGGAAAGCTTTCTACATGGCCTACCTCATTAATAAGTATCTCATCCAGGGACAAGGTGGTCATAACATCCCTGTATTCTTCCCTTATAAGACTCATTATTGAGTACAATGCCCCTTTTGGCATGTATCTCACAAAGCACATGCAGCAGCTGGAGAGATCACAGAGGTTCCTCACAAGATGAACCTGAGCCTCAAACATCTACCCTACACAAATAGTCTAAAGGCCCTGTACCTCTACTCAGTCTCATACAGGCACTTCAGAGGTGATCTCTGTCTGGCATACAAAGCAATCTCAGACCCAGCCTTGATGCGACTGCTGCATATCCACAAGTCAAGCTCCACTCGAGTAACCCACAAGCGCAACCTCAACCTGGTCTGTGACATCAGTAGGACTTGTTGGTGGGACAGATTTGTATCCCAGAGACTCCTCTCCATGTCAAGCAGAGGACCTCATTAACCTTTTTAAGCTCAACCTGGATAACTGGATGGGGAACAGAAAATACATCTCTGGGATTCCACCTGTGTCCCTGCTGGACAGGGGCATCAGGTGTTGACTTGTCAGAAGATGAGCTAAATTCTTGGCTAGGCTTGTAAGGGCCTCAGGGCCAATAGCCTAGTAACTTCCTATGATCCTGTGATATACCCACCAACAAAAAAGCCTCCCCCACACACACACACACACACACACACACACACACACACACACACACACACACACACACACACACACACACAATGTAGACTCTTGATTCCCTACCTATACCCCTTAGTTTGACTGCCCAAGCAGATACACACACACACACATACACATGCTTGCGTTCATTCCTGCCCCCGCAGACATGCATACACATGCACCCTCCAAACGCACACTCACTAACAGCCCACCTACCACATTTTCACTGAATTTACATATACTCTAACACCTTCCATAGGAGGGAATGGGTGACCACCAAGTTTTTTTTATGGCATTCACTTTGTCCTCCAACAGTGTAATTTGACTCTGTTGTGTGATCCTGGAATTTCTTTGTAGTGTAGAGTGTCAGCCACTGTTATTTCCAGGTGAGAGCACGTGCCTAATTATCATTAGCTATTCTCCCATATTGCCATAGTAACATGCAGCACTACCATAAAGACTGCCCTTCAAGCTGAGGACCCTGATAGCAGGAAACATCAGCAACAGGGTGATCTAAGAATCAGAAAGGCTTACAGCAAAGGAAAAAATGTCTATATATTAACGCTTCTGACTTTTGGTAAGACTTTCTGAATCCCAGTCAATATCAGGAATTAAAAAGATGAAACCATAACTGTCATGACCAAGTCTTGTAACATGACAGGAAACAAAACCATATAGCTAAAAATACTATAAATTGTTTATTAAAAATGGAAGGGTTTTTATCCTTAGCAAATTCTTTGGACTTCATTATGTAACATACCAGAACCAGGGACATTTGTCTTCACCAGCAGATAAATAAAACACAATAGAGAGACAGAGTTCATTGTCTAGCACCTCTCCTACCTCTGTAACAGAGTGCATCTGCAGGTTAAGCAGGGTGATGCACTAACATCCTTCTAACAGAATCTAGATGACTGGATGGCTATACACAAATTCACCTATGGCTTGGCTGGCCTATTCTCATAAAGAAGGGGGATACAGCCTGAGAATGGGAAAGGTTAGAGTATCATGAGACCCACCTTACTCAAAAATCCTGTTAATCCTTTGAATAAGGCATGGTGTTCAGCATTCATTATAGGAAATTCAGGCATTCATTCAAATATTCCAGCAATACTCACATCACAGTTCAGGCTTTGGAGGCTGGAATGCAGGGCAGTTAGTAGTTCTATTCCTGGGAGTGGACATTTCACATCTTTACAATATGCATTGCGTTTTACCATCTTCTGTAAATGAAGAATTCAGTATAATGTGGACATTGGTTGAGCTATGAGAGACAGTTGAGCATCAGCGATAAAAAGAGGGAATTACTATGAAAAGAGCTGTATGTTTTGCATGTGGTTTTTGCAATATGTTTTCACGGTCTATTTACATGCAGGCGTTCTTTCCACATCATTAAAGGGAAATATCTGGAGCATCATTTGGCCATGTTTAAAGCTCATTCTTGGATAGATATTAGGGCCCCATTTCTTTTAATGAGAAAAAGACAGGAATCAAAGGAAAAATAAAACAGAGGCAGGCATCAAGCTTGCATGTAAAAGTAACAAGGATAAAAAAGTGAAAATAATATACAAAATGTTGCATGATGTAGGAGTCCTGAATCTAGCTACCCAGCTATCTATAAATAAATAAATAAATAAACACTAAATAAAACTCAAAACTTCATTGCTTATCTCCCCTCACTCTGGTTTTAATCTTTTATGAGGTAATCCTAGCTCCTTCAGCTGATATCTGTTGTGGCAGATGAGACATACCTTGGATTTTTAGTCTTTATTAGCTCTCTTTCTTATAAAAACTGCATGTATGACCCAAGGTGTAAGCCAAACTGCTTCTGACAGCTAAACAGGCTGATAGATGAAATTGCATTAAATCTTTCCATTCCCTTTCAAGAAACTTGAACCGTTTCTGCTTATTTTTAGACATGCATAAACCTTATATAAGTAAGATAAAGGAAGAATAAAATGAAGACAGAGAGATGCTGGAGTGAGAACACAGCACTGTTAGAACAAACTTGTTCTCAAATTCACATGCACATTTGATTGTGCAGACTAATACGCTGACAGCTAAGAAGGCTAAAAAGTACTTTCCTTTCATCAGTATTCACTTAACCACTGGCACTCTGCCTTATTTGGCCTTTGCATTTATATTGCTTAATAAAGCTAAAAAATGATTCAGTGTTTCTCTAACCTTTGTTTAATTTTTGTTTGTTGTGAACTTATTGACTTTTCACCTTTTTAGATAAGTGCAGACACAGTAATCTGTTCCCATGACAGCGAGTGCAGCAAACAAATAAAAGTAAACCCACACATTTTGTTTCATTTTTTTAGAATTGTCATTTCCTGACTTATATCTTGAAAGGAAATCAACACTGATATTATCATTCCCAGGTTTGTATATCATTTTGAATCTAACCAGCTGTAACTCCAGGTAGTGCTTTGTGTTTCAGGCATGTTTGTATTTAATTTAAATAAGCTAATAAGAACTGGTATAGTCTGTGTAAAAGCAAGATCCTTAAAAATAACACTTAAAAGACTTCATGCCCTTCTCTCAAAACCCTTAAGTGGCAAAGTATTTGCTTTCAATTAGAAGGTCCTATTTCCTTCTCTGTTATATAATTTGCTTCCTAGGATGTTTATTCGTATCCTTATTCTGAATCAAGGCTGCACCCCTGTCAGGTGTTGACACATCTGTCTTTAGGGGAAAAAAACTTGCTGATCATAATATATCCTGCAATGCCAGAAAACATGGGGGCGGGGGGTGGTGGTATTCAGAAATATGTAGTGGTTCGGTGTCAAGCCCAGGGATTTTATTTTCACTAGTTTAATGGAATGTAGCTGCACTTCAAATACACATTTTTGCACCACACATGTATTTGAGATTCAGATCTAAACACACTTCACTTATGAAAATAAACACACACCAGATCACAGTGCTATGACAAATAACATCCTATTTGAATTACTTAGGTTGGTACAACTGTCAGTCGATTTTCTGAAATCAGCCAGCTTTACATATTAGTTGTTATTCTGGTAGTGTCTACATTTAAAACTTGTCTTCAGTGCACACCCAAATAATGCAGATACACACAAATATACAATTAACTGGCTAGTGTTTTGTTTGATGTTTTTCCTCAGAATTGACTGACATGATGCACCTTCAATGAATGGCTCACACAACTGCCAAAACTGTCAAAATCTGAATGGTTTGCATCCATCTGAGCCACTCTGAGCTTTGTGTACAGGAATCTGAATGTCACATCCATCTGAGCAATGCTGAGCATCTTGCACAGGAGTGTGAATGTCGCATCTATCTGAGCCAGTCTGAGCATTGTGCACAGGAATGTGAATTTCACAATCACCTGACCTATTTTGAGCATCGTGCACAGGAGTGTGAATGTCACATCTATCTGAGCCACTCTGAGCACCATGTATAGGAATGTGAATGTCACAACCATTTGAGCTATGTTGAACATCGTGTGCAGGAATATTAATATCACATCTATATGAGCCAGTCTGAGCATCGTGCACAGGAATGCAAATGTCAAATTCTGCATGTTTCAGTAAACATGGAGGTGGTTATATTATATAAACAGAATATATACAATAGATTTAGAAGAGGCTGAATTACAGAATTAGTAGAAGTCAAAGGTCTATTTCTACATGAATACATTATGGCTGAGAATGTGATACTATGGTGCAACACTTAATGTTGCTGCCTCACTTTTCTTGGTTCTCTGGTTTGATTCCTGTATGGAGTATCTTCTGCACAGTTTCTACATGCCTATGCTTGGGATTTCACTGGTATCAATAGTTTCTCTTTGCATCCAAAATACATGCTCTTAGGTGAAATAGAGAGCTTCTAAATTGCCAGAAGTATAACTGCAGTGTGTGACTGATGGCGGAAGCATCTCTTAGTAGGACCATCATCCTATCTAGGTCTGGTTTTCTGTCCTGATGGATTCTGTGATAGGCAACAGCTGCCCACAATGCTGAATTGGAACTGGGGAATGAATAAGTACCTGGAAATGGACACAAGCAATTCTGGAAATAGCTGTGGCTCTAATGAAATAGAAATAGTGGTAAATTACATTATGTAATCAAATGAGAAAACTCAGGAAATGAGAGTCTATCAAATCATCAGTATGCTGAGGATGTATCTGGGAAACTTAAAAGGGAACATATAACAAAAGAGGGTAGATTTCTGAAGAAATTTATGAAAATATTTGGTATGGAAGATATGAATTCAGTAGTAGGAACTCTGGGAGGGCAAGGGTCAAGTGGGATAAGCTGATCCTTCCAATAGAAGAAGGTGGATTAGGATTACATGATTTGAAGGGATATTTTAGAGCTAGACAGTTAAGACTCCTATACATAACAAGCATAAAGTTATTATTAAAAGTAGAAAGGGATGATGATGAAGTGGCAGGAAATTCAAAAAAACCCAGAAAGAGTGGGATTTTGATATGGAACAAATGCAGGAATGATTAAGGAGAGGCAAATTCAAACCAAGAGATGAAAGGTTAATATTGGCAGCCCAAGATAGTGGGCTACATACACGCTGATTTGCAAAGTCCATTGAACATGTGGGAGAAACAGACAAATGTAGGTTTTGTAAAACTGAATTGGAAACAGTTGTTTAATTGGAAACAGTTGCATACCTTGTTGCTGGTTGTGACATACTAATGGCAGAAGGACTGTATACTGAAAGGCATAATAATGTGGCAAGACTGTTACACTGCAGATTATACAAAATGATGGTATCAAAGTGGCCAAAAAAACACTGGAAACATGAGCCACAAAGCATCATAGAAAATGATCAAGTTTATATCACATGGGATCACCCATTACCAACAGTTCAAAAGACAGATGCTAGAAAACTGGATATAGTGGTCCAAGAAAGAAAGACAAAAGCATTTGTCATTGAAATCGCTACACCCAGTGACTACAGTGTCTTGTGTACAGAGAGACACAAAGCCATAAAATATCAGGATCTGCAGGCAGAAATGAGAGCAATGTGGAAGAAAGATACCCAGAGAGTTCCAATAGTAGTTGGAGCAATCAGTCTTAAACCCAGTACGAATTGCAGAAGGAGTCATTAATGGGCATATTGTGAGTGCCGCAAAGAGCACTTTTGGCTGACATCAAAGATTGAAACAGTACTAATTTCATGAACTTTAATCATACTTTGACTTAGGAATGGGGTCCATTCCCATCATAGTATTAGAAGCCCAAAATATTTGGAGAAATTAAAAATGGATATTATATTCATAAATTTGCAGATAGTATTGTAAGAACAAAGCTAACATGAGACTGGAGAAAGGAGATTTTTGTCAATAAGGATGACTCAATTAGGGGTAAAGGGAATGGGCAAGAGGTGGCTGGAATTTACTGCAGAAAACTGACAAAGGAACTGAGGTATTGAGAGCAAATCTTTACAGAGGGAAAGCAGGCTAGAGACTGCCTTCCTTATCAGGGATTGATACCTTAGAATATGCAAAGAGTGAGGAATAGGGGAATCCTAAGTTACATACCTGCTCCGGTAGAGTTTTTAATTGAATCTAGAACAAAAAAAAAAATGGCAAAAATGGTAGGGTATTTAAAATACTGCACAATAATTATAGGAATCAATCAGAAGAGGTTAGACAAGACTAGGAAGAGAGACTGGATAAGCAATTCACAAAGAAACAATAGGACTTATGTATGGCTCCCAAATATGCAACAAAGTCTAGAATATTTAGGATATTTGCTTGAAAGTGTTTGCATTAGTATTTTTATCCCTAAAGTGACTCCAAAGAATTTTTCTTCAAGTTGATGGCAACTGTTGGAGGTGTGATGGGGAGAAGAAGGTAAATGGGAACATATGTTTTGATAACGCAATGAGTTGGTAGACTTTAAAAATGCCCTACAAAGAAGTCTGTCAGAAATATTGGGTGAGCAAATGGGTGTAACTAAGGAACTAAGGAAGTGATTTCTTTGAACTGTGATACTAGATCTGAATTGTCTAGACATAGTAAGGTCTTGTTGAGTTTAATTCTGGTGCCTGCCAAAAAACAATTACTAGAAAATGGAAGTGAAAGTCTAACCCAAATGTATTTGAAGTATTGATAGTGTGAAAGAAGTAAAAGAACTAGAAGTGGGATCTTTAGAAAAGGATAGGAGCAAATTGCATAGAAAAAAATAGAAATGTTAGAACAATACATGTGCTATAGTATAAGCAATCCTTCTTCTTGCATTTTATGCATGCACTAAATCTCCTTCTGTTTTACATAAATACAATAATCTTATACCATATTTTGTATGAGCTTTTACTTCCCTCATAATATATATATGAACTTCTACTTTAGTATGTAGCCTTTATAGATGTTTTGTAACTGAATTAATTTTTTGCTCACGTTGTTGAGTATTTGACTTAATATGAGTATATATGCAGACCTGCTTACAGTTCAGTCACTAATAAGTATAGCTCTGAATAATTAATTTAAAATTGTGAGTTAGTTGATAGGGAGTATTCCCAGTTTCACAGGACTATTTTACAGGTTTTTCTAAAAATGTTTACTTGTATCTTATTCTGGTAAGGCTTTTGACTCATGCTGTTAGCTATTAGTATTCACCATTATCTGGATATACTTTGTTCGCATCTATCTGAGCCAGTCTGAGCATTGTGCACAGGAATGTAATTTCACAATCACCTGACCTATTTTGAGCATAAATGCACAGGAGTGTGAATGTCACATCTATCTGAGCCACTCTGAGCACCATGTATAGGAATGTGAATGTCACAACCATTTGAGCTATGTTGAACATCGTGTGCAGGAATATTAATATCACATCTATATGAGCCAGTCTGAGCATCGTGCACAGGAATGCAAATGTCAAATTCTGCATGTTTCAGTAAACATGGAGGTGGTTATATTATGTAAACAGAATATATACAATAGATTTAGAAGAGACTGAATTACAGAATTAGTAGAAGTCAAAGGTCTATTTCTACATGAATACATTATGGCTGAAAATGTGATACTATGGTGCAACACTTTTAATGTTGCTGCCTCACTTTTCTTGGTTCTCTGGTTTGATTCCTGTATGGAGTATCTTCTGCACAGTTTCTACATGCCTATGCTTGGGATTTCACTGGTATCAATAGTTTCTCTTTGCATCCAAAATACATGCTCTTAGGTGAAATAGAGAGCTTCTAAATTGCCAGAAGTATAACTGCAGTGTGTGATTGATGGCGGAAGCATCTCTTAGTAGGACCATCATCCTATCTAGGTCTGGTTTTCTGTCCTGGTGGATTCTGTGATAGGCAACAGCTGCCCACAATGCTGAATTGGAACTAGGGGATGAATAAGTACCTGGAAATGGACACAAGCAATTCTGGAAATAGCTGTGGCTCTAATGAAATAGAAATAGTGGTAAATTACATTATGTAATCAAATGAGAAAACTCAGGAAATGAGAGTCTATCAAATCATCAGTATGCTGAGGATGTATCTGGGAAACTTAAAAGGGAACATATAACAAAAGAGGGTAGATTTCTGAAGAAATTTATGAAAATATTTGGTATGGAAGATATGAATTCAGTAGTAGGAACTCTGGGAGGGCAAGGGTCAAGTGGGATAAGCTGATCCTTCCAATAGAAAGAAGGTTGATTAGGATTACATGATTTGAAGGGATATTTTAGAGCTAGACAGTTAAGACTCCTATACATAACAAGTATAAAGTTATTATTAAAAGTAGAAAGGGATGATGATGAAGTGGCAGGAAATTCAAAAAAACCCAGAAAGAGTGGGATTTTGATATGGAACAAATGCAGGAATGATTAAGGAGAGGCAAATTCAAACCAAGAGATGAATGGTTAATATTGGCAGCCCAAGATAGTGGGCTACATACACGCTGATTTGCAAAGTCCATTGAACATGTGGGAGAAACAGACAAATGTAGGTTTTGTAAAACTGAATTGGAAACAGTTGCTTAATTGGAAACAGTTGCATACCTTGTTGCTGGTTGTGACATACTAATGGCAGAAGGACTGTATACTGAAAGGCATAATAATGTGGCAAGACTGTTACACTGTGGATTATACAAAATTATGGTATCAAAGTGGCCAAAAAACACTGGAAACATGAGCCACAAAGCATCACAGAAAATGATCAAGTTTATATCACATGGGATCACCCATTACCAATAGTTCAAAAGACAGATGCTAGAAAACTGGATATAGTGGTCCAAGAAAGGAAGACAAAAGCATTTGTCATTGAAATCCCTGCACCCAGTGACTACAGTGTCTTGTGTACAGAGAGACACAAAGTCATAAAATATCAGAATTTGCCAACAGAAATGTGAGTAATATGGAAGCAAGATGCCCAGAGAGTTCCAATAGTATTTAGACAATCAGTCTTAAACCCAGTCACAGTGCAGAAGGAGTCATTAATGGGCATATTGTGAGTGCATAAAGAGCACTTTTGGCTGACATCAAAGATTGAAACAGTACTAATTTCATGAACTTTAATCATACTTTGACTTAGGAATGGGGTCCATTCCCATCATAGTATTAGAAACCCAAAATATTTGGAGAAATTAAAAATGGATATTATATTCATAAATTTGCAGATAGTATTGTAAGAACAAAGCTAACATGAGACTGGAGAAAGGAGATTTTTGTCAATAAGGATGACTCAATTAGGGGTAAAGGGAATGGGCAAGAGGTGGCTGGAATTTACTGCAGAAAACTGACAAAGGAACTGAGGTATTGAGAGCAAATCTCTACAGAGGGAAAGCAGGCTAGAGACTGCCTTCCTATCAGGGATTGATACCTTAGAATATGCAAAGAGTGAGGGATAGGGGAATCCTAAGTTACATACCTGCTCTGGTAGAGTTTTTAATTGAATCTAGAACAAAAAAAATGGCTAACAGGTAGGGTATTTAAAATACTGCACAATAATTATAGGAATCAATCAGAAGAGGTTAGACAAGACTAGGAAGAGAGATTGGATAAGCAATTCACAAAGAAACAATAGGAGGACATATGTATGGCTCCCAAATATGCAACAAAGTCTAGAAGATTTAGGTTATTTGCTTGAAAGTGTTTGCATTAGTATTTTTATACCTAAAGTGACTCCAAATAATTTTTCTTCAAGTTGATGGCAACTGTTGGAGGTGTGATAGGGGAGAAGAAGGTAAATGGGAACATATGTTTTGATAACACAATGAGTTGGTCGACTTTAAAAATGCCCTACAAAGAAGTCTGTCAGAAATATTGGGTGAGCAAATGGGTGTAACTAAGGAACTAAGGAAGTGATTTCTTTGAACTGTGATACTAGATCTGAATTGCCTAGACATAGTAAGGTCTTGTTGAGTTTAATTCTGGTGCCTGCCAAAAAACAATTACTAGAAAATGGAAGTGAAAGTCTAACCCAAATGTATTTGAAGTATTGATAGTATTTTGGTAGGAGTGACAAAATATCTGTGTAAGAATTTCCAAGTAAAATTTTCCAGTATAAAGAAGATGTGGTTTTATCTGTAGATTTTAATATTATTTTCTTGTATTCTTCAGAGAAGTCTTCATTATTAATTTTTGAGGAATAGTTCCAATAGAGATTGTCTATATATGTAAAATCTAGGTTTAAAATTTTACAAATTTCTTCCAAATATTTATTTTTCATTGCGTTATTACTGATATTTATTAATAATCCCAATAATGTGGGGAATGATTTCTTATCTAGGCTAAATATCTTATTTATCTATGTATTCACAAAGTCTCCAAATATTTGAAAAATTAGCTAGCTCTCAGAACCTTGATTGCATTTGGAACATACATTTTCAACAGTGTATATATCAGTACCATTCAAGAATTGATGCCAATAAATTAAGTTGCTTTGTTTTTTCAATACTAGCATTTTATTGAAGTTATGAGTTTCTAAACAGTAATTTGTATATGCAATTGGAAACATAGAAAATATTAAGTGTTTAATACAATGGTTAGAATATGTGAACTTTTGGAAAGAGGAAATTATGTTATTTAAATGGGGAATTTGAGAAGAGGATGTAATTCCATTTATATAACAATCTTTTAATAGCTAGATAAAACTATTAAGGATTATTTGTTTATGACTGGTTGCGATAAATTTATTATTTACTAATACTATTTCTTGATGTGTTTGTTTCCATTTTGAATCATAAGGTGAATGTATCCATGCTGTAAATTTTACAACTGAAGTAGCATATGATTGAATATTCCATCATTATCCCAACCTTTTCTGTGCCAGTCAAAGAAAACTCTTGGTTTATTAGGATGACAAGAAAAGATTTAAGTAGATTATTATTTATTTTCTTTATTAATTTTTTGGTGGAGATAGTACTAAAGATTGTAAGACAAATAATATTTTAGGGAGAATTACCATCTTAATAAACATTAATCTTTCTTCCATGGTAAAGAAGAGTTTATTCCAATTTGTAACTAAACTTAACATTTTATCAACAACTTGTTGAAAGTTAGTTTGTATTATTTATTTACTATTAGACATAATGGTTATATCAAGGTATTTCATTCAATTGCTGTTTCAATTAAGTTAGAATATTTTTATGATTTTTTAAATTTTTCATTAATTAGTGTATTTGTTTTATTATAATTAAATCTTAAGTTCGAGAGTTCTTCAAACTGACTCATAGAACTAATTATACGCTCTAATGAATTTTCTGTACTTTATATTGTTAGTAAAATATCATCAAAGGAGTTGAATCTTCAGTTTGAAATATTTTTTTATACCATTAATGTTCTTATTTGATCTAATACTGTTAACAAAGAGTTCTATAGCTAATGCAAACAGTAAAGGAGATAATGGTCAGCCATATTTTATGCTTTTTTGCAATTTAAAGGAATTAGAAAGAAAATAACCTATTTTAACATAAGCACAAAAGGTATTATATAACTTAGAAATTAATGCAGTTAGTTCAGGTGAGAAATTATACATTTTAAGTGTTTTAAAGAGGTATGACCAATTAACTGAGTCAAACGTCTTATCTAAATTAAGACTATGATAGAAAGTTCTTTTTTTTTTTTGTATTTCATAGTCTATTAATATATGCATTGTTATTATATTATCATGTACTTGTCTATTTAAAATAAACCCAATTTGATTATTGTTGATTAGTTTAGGTATAAGTAGATTAATTCTGTTAGCTAATATGGACATGAACATCTTATAGTCCACATTTAAAAGTGAACTGTATCTGTATGATGAACACTTTGTAGGATCCTTATCTTGTTTTAAAATAGGTGATGTAAGGGAATAGTTCCATGATGGGGGGACTTCAGCAGTTGATTTTATTTCTCTATAGACCTTATCTAACAGTTTAACTGCATCATCTGGTAGTATTTTATATAGTTCTTGTATAACACCATCTAAGCCTGGTGCCTTATTATTTTTTAACTTTTTTATTTGATATTTTATTTCTGTTAAAGTGAAACTTCTATCATTTTTTTATTTGTTTACATGTTATTTTTCCCCTAGAAATGTTTCACCTATATCATCATTTTCTAGGTTATTTGTATTACTATTTATGTTTTTATAAAATATTTTAAAGCCCACATGAATATCTTTAATACCTGTTCTTCTTTCTTTTTATTATTTATATGTGTTATAATTTCTTTGGCATTATTTTTCTTTGATCTAAGAGCAAGTTATACAAGCTTAATGGGTTTACTGAATATACTTAAGTTTTTCCAGGTTTATTAAAACTCTATGATTTAGAATTTCAACATATTTTGTATTTAAGTTTTTAAGTTCAGAGTTACTGATAATATCATTTGGTTTTAGATTTAACTTTAGTGTCTGTTTTGGCCTGTATTATATTCAATTATTTGTCCCATTCTCTTGTTTTACTAATATACCAGATTGTAACTCTTCCATTTAAGTAAGCTTTTAGTGAATTCAACAGGACAGTGTCAGATACTTCACCATTCATGTTTATTTCTAGTAAATGTTTGATCTCTTTAACATACCATTCCTTGAATCCTTTTATTTTAATGATGTACACTGGTGATCTCCTGTGATATGTATTTAATTGTCAGTTTTTAAAATAATATTAAAGGTTATAGCATTGTTGTCTGATAGTGGACATGAAACTATTGAAACTTCTCTGATATGTGATAACAGATTGTTTGAGACAAAAAATGTATCAATATTTGTTTGTGTTCCATATCTATATGAATAATGAGTAAAGTGAAGTGGGTTTGTTTTCCTTAGCTCACACATATGTTTTAAATTCATTAGATTTACAAAACTTCATTACGTGTTTGGCTGAAGAAGTGATTCTCAGCTTCATATCTGCAGTGGAATCTTTGTCTGATAAAATGCAATTAAAATCACCAGCTGTTATGATTCACCTTTCATGTAATAGGCTATAGTGTCTAACTATTTTTTTTGCATCTTTAGCTTCAACTCCTGGAATCCAATAAGAGTTCACCAATGTATATAGTTTTCTATTCCACTCAATTATAACAATGCTTAACATGCCATATTTATCAACAAAGATATTTTTTACTTTAGGCATTACTGGTGAGTTCTTCTATAAAATGAGGGTGCCCCTTCTTTTAGTTCGAAAGCCAGAACCTGCTAAAACCAAATAATTATTTAATGAACATTTATTTACATCTTTATTAAGCAAATGTGTTTCCTATAGAAATAATTTTTGAGGTTTATGTAAATGCAAGTATTTGAACAGACTTCCACTCTTTACTGGATTATTCAATCCATTAATATTAATAGATATGCATTTAAAATCAGACATTTATATTAAGGAGTCAGAAACACATGTATAATGGAATCATATTTATGTACAGAACTTACTATATACTTGATATATAACAATAAGAAATCTTCAGCTATGGACAAAACTTTTGAAACAAATAAAAAAATTACCTAATGATATAACCCTAAAAATTTCTAGCATGGAATAACGTATTCGTAGTTTGTTGAAAAGACAACCTACGTCACTAACTCTCCATTAGACTAATAATGCTTAGCTCATGCTTCTGATTCATATTAATGTGTCTCATGTTTTAGTATGCATCATCTTAAAAAAGCCCGTCAGTGAGTTATTATGAATAAGAAAAGTTAAACAGGTGCTCAGAATTTTTATTATAAGTTGACCAAACTGAATATCTCTACAGTCATCTTTCCCTGTACCTCACATTATCCCTCTGGTCTACTATAGGAATGAAGTCAGTTGTTATTTTCATATTTATTAATTTAGAAGTCAGATGAGTTTTTATTTTTCTATTTTATTTACTGTATGTAAAGTTGTTCATAGGATCAAAAGTTCATAAATTAGTACAAGACTACGTGTCTTTGTGGGCCAAGCCCAGCCAGTTAACCCATGTGAGAATCAAACCCTGTTCCTTGTGCCTATAAGGTAAACACCATAACAATTATGCCAGCCTCGCACCCTTCTACACATATTTATATTCTTTAACTATATGCATATTGACTTTTTCTGATCTTTTTCTATTTCTGTTTGTATACAAAGTCTTGTGCTATTACTACATTCCTAGATTTTATATATTAGTTATAATCCTAGAGAGGAGTATCATATAATAGAGCATTTATATTTACCCTTGTATATTTGATACTCTTTAATCTAGTACTATTGTTATGTCTAATAGTATCTCAACAGACATCTGAAAAAAATTCTTCTCTTTTAAGATTCAGACTTTCCATAATAAATTGTTCTGAGATATTAAGTTTTACTACTATTAAAAAGAGACAATAACAGAGAAACACAGTCCTAATTTTTTTTATCAGAAGTGTTATTCTATAGGCTAGTATATAAACTATCCTTCTGGTATTCTGCAAGCATTCAGAACTGTTTAATAACTGACAGTGGTTTAGAATGCAGTTCACTGTCTTTTGCTTATTATCTACCTTGTATTCATTGACATCTTAGCATATGATTCAAAATATTATGATTGTTTACTTTTAGATATGAAGAAGTAACCTGGACAGTTTTTTAAGAACTCCTGCAACATCACAAATGTGCTCATAACTCTAAATTGTTTTAAGCTGGTTTTCATTATGAGGTTGAAAAGGAAAATTCCACCAGTTACAATTCACACAAAAATGTTTGCAAGTGAATCCAACCCACCTACATACCATACATCAATCCCTTAAACCCATCCAAACGACTAAAAAAGCAGAAAAACATCCCAAAGTATCCCCACCACTAAAAAGCTATTGCACGCAAAGAAATAACATTTAATGATTCAGCAAGTATTATTTGTATATGTTTAATATAAAGCAGACTGTCATTTTTAAAGGAGACATAGCATATAAACTTGTATTAAAAGAATAACAGTTAAGTATGATCCAGGTTTAACTTGTAAAAGTGTGAATGTTACTCTAGTTATTTGATATAATTCCAATAGTAACTTTTATATATGTAAAAAGCTATATTTGCTATACTTTGTTTATAACATAGCATGTGTTTTCTGGGTGCTTTTGCATGTCAATTATACTATCAGTACTGGACCATTTTAAGAACCCAGAATGTAACTTAACATACCTCTTTAGTGTCATTTGTTGTATCTTGTATTATATTTAATAGTACGTTACTCAACTATACCAAGGTATTAGAACGTGTGCCACCTAACATAAGTTTGATTATAATAATGATTAACTTTTATTACAATGAATAGTTCAACTTTTTAAAGTGTAAATGAAAATAAGTCTCATATATACCTAAAAGAATCAAACTCTAACATTTAAAAAGGGAACTAACAACAATTTGAAGTAGGGAAATAAATAAATAAATGATTTACCTTTTAAAAAGTAATATTAAGCACTTGTTTATAAGTATTCAAGCACTTCTTTAAATTAATAAGAATTCATAATCATGAAATACATTGATTTTCAATTGTCCTTCACTTTTTTTACTGTTTTTGTCTTTTATTAACCAACCGTCTCTTGTTGCATTTATCTTCAAACAAGTTGATAGATTCCAGTCCATTTCTTCTGATTTTTTCTAGGATTTTATTTTTCTGTGCAAAGTCCAAGGTGTTAAAAATCTTCTTTCCTTCTGGAATGTAAATCCTTATTTTTGCTGGAAACAAGATTTGTGTGTTTAATATTGTTTTTCTTTAAGCATTTAGCAAGTGGCACACATGCTTTTATCTTTGCTATCACTAATGTTGAATAGTCATTGTAAAATCTTATAGTATTTTCTTTAATTTTAACTGGATATTTAGTCCATGCAACTTTTAATACTAAATCCTAGCTTGACTTGAGAAAAATCTTATGACCACTCATGTTGTTGAAGTGTTTTTTTTTTTCTAAAAATGAGTTAGAAAGTGATCTGTATACAGGCAGGTTCAAAGTTTTAGGAAGCTGGGTATTAAAGAATTGAATCATACTGTCTCCCTCTTGTTTTCATAGTGTCCCCCTCTTCTTTTTCATGAGTCCCATAAATCCTGATGTTATTCCTTCTAGATCTGTTCTCTAAGTCTTATATTTTTCCCCAATAAGTTGTTTTGTTTTTGAAGAAATTCAATGTTATTCTCATTTTCAAGTAATCTTCCATCAAAATCAGACATTGCCTTTTCTATACTTGATTGTTGTTTAAGAGATTCACTCAGCACATCAACTTGTTTTTTACATTCCTCTTTAAATTTATCCATTTTGCTTTCTAATTAATCTATCTTTAGATGTTACTTGGTATACAATCTATATATTTTTTCATAATACTGTCTTGTACTCTGGGCATAGAGTGTCTCACTCTGAGACAGTTAGTTCTTTCTAGATGTTTTTGACAGCAAAAAACAAGTAAAATTTTTCAAACTTGTTATTTTTTTGTAGTAAATCTTTCAGCAGATGCTCAACTATAAATTCATCAAGGTTTGAAATGTTCTATTTGAGTTTTTTAGTAAAAATAGTCAGAGATGTTAAAATGAAGCAAAGTTAAAAACAATGGTATTAACTTCTCCAACAGTTTATTTTTTGATGTAAATGATATAGTTTGCACTGTGACAGTGAATCACTTTGTGTAACAGGTCATCTGAAACCCAAACTATAGTCCACAATAATATAAAGCTTTCCTTTCTGGGACTTTGTAGATAGATAAAAGTGTTTGGATACTGCTAATGCATTTCCTGTTGAGAGTTGTAATCATTAATTTAACTTTTTTTGTGAGGATGTAAAGATTGCTCATCTGCCTTCCAAAGAAGGAAGATGGCATCCACAAATCTTTTATAAAAGACAAGTTCTATGTAATATGAATTATTCTCATTGCTGAAAATATAGACTTCTTCCCATTTAGCTAATACTAGGTTAGCATAGCTATTAGCTACAGGTGTGCCCATTTCAACACCTGAGCATTGAAGGTAAAATTGGTCCTTAAACAGAAAAACATTATTGCAAAGAACTGTATCTAACGTAGAACAAATCAATTATATTTTACTATTAGAAAAATCACTATGCTCAAATAAAAACTCTCTAACATATTGTATACCTATTCCATGTGGAATCTTCTTCTTCTTTCGGCTTTTTCCCAGTTAGGGGTCGCCACAGCGGATCACCTTGTCCGCACATTGAATGGCAGTGGAGTTTTACGGTGTCGAGTTGCCAGCTCGGCGCCCAACCTTCCACAGAAGGCACACTCACATGCACACCTAGGGCCAATTTAGAGTGTCCAATCCACCTGCAGCATGTCTTTGGGATGTGGGAGGAAACCGGAGCACCCGGAGGAAACCCACGCGACCACAGGGAGGACATGCAGACTCCGCACAGAAGGCACCCCAGCCGAGGATCGAACCAGAGAACCTCTTGCTGTGAGGCAGCAATGCTAACCACTGCACCACCGTGGCCGCCCACCTATTCCATGTGGAATAATGGTAAATAATTATATAACATCTAAGGTAACAAGCCACAGACTACCTAGCTCATTATTATTAATCCATATATGCAACACAGAAGAAATCATTTGTGCCTTTTATATAGCTTTTACTATATTTTAACAATTTACATAACTCATACTCCAAATATTTAGATACAGCAGTAGTAAGCTATCTACTTCCAGACACAATGGGTCTCACAGATGGTACCTGTGGGTTCTTATGAATCTTAGGGAGCCCATATATAATGGGAATCACGGGATTCTCTATATACAAAAAAAATGTAAAGCTGAGGAGTAATATAACTATCCATTAACAAATCATATAAAAATGTTTTGACACCATAAATAGTTTTGTTTACTTCTATTTTGTTAATCTTCTTAAATGTGCATTCATCAGAAGCTAGTATAAGCATCCAGCCCATATAATCAATCAGTATTCATGACTGTTTTGCCAGCCTTATCTGCTTGCTTTATAATTATGTCATCTACATTCTTCTAAGTCTAAGTCTAAATTAAAAAAAAAAACTTCTTATTGTTTTGTTCAAAACACAGCTTATACAGTTCATTCTCACACATATTATAAAAAACCTTAATTGTCACTATACTATTGGGGATAAAAGTGCTAGCAAGTTGTAACTGTATATTAGAATGAGCAATATTATTTTTAAACATGCATTTTAAATCTAGGTTTCCAACAAACATTCTTAATTCAGATACCATATCATTCAAATTACCATTTACAGATGGAATAAAGGATAATCCTTTATCAAGAACTCTCAACTCTACATTAATAAAAACAACTTTTGATAAATTTGTACAGTATGACCTACTTCTATTAATTCTTGATGGTTTTGCTTTTTGTCACCAGTGGTCCTACCTGTGTGAAGGTTAGACGTTCCATCCATGTTAGAGTGGCTAGTCATTCCTTCGTTTCCCACTTTCCACTCCTTCCTCTGGTTTGACTTTTTGCTCTGGTGGTCGGTAGAACCTGTAAAGGAAGCTGGAGTTGTAACAGCCGTTGAATTGGTTGATTTGGTTGTTGGCATGCCTCTAAAAAACTAGAAGAGTTAGTGGGCATCTCTTCACTCCATTTTGGTGTTCCTTTTTCCAAAATAGATGAATCAATTTCAGATGTATTATTTATAATATCTATGGCTGAACTGGATGTCTGTCTGTTCTTCACGGAATCTGGGAGTGAAAAAACATCCAGTTCAGATGCTGATGAGCCCATACATTGGGGTTGTATGTCTGAAGTTCTAGGTGGAGCTGTATTTTCTATAGCAGCTTCTCTCAGGACAGTGTTGTTGTTAGAGTTTAACTGGTGGAGAGATTGGCTTTCGCTATTTTTTAGGAGAATTATTATAAGCATTAGTTCTGGGCCATTGAAAATGTTTCCATTTGCAAAGTCACTAAAGTTACAATAATTTTCCTTTTCTTAAAGGCAATTAGTTTATTTTCAAAAGCATCTAGTCTCTCAAGCATACATTGGTATTCAGATATAACACTATTAAAGGTAGCTGAATTAATTATATCATTTTCGGATTTCTCAATCAATGTTACCAGTTCAGTCTCAGTAGTAAAGAATTTATTCATAAGCCTCATATAATTAAAACTTAATTGTAGGTTGTTTTCATATCACTTCTTCAGCAGCTTTGGGAATTTATTACCATAGGTCGGCATTTTAGTAATTTGTAACCCCTAGGTATAATACCCAATTCAAGGTATGCAGAGAAGCTGAATTTTTTGCCATTGCAGTCTTTTAAATTTCTGCATTGTCACAAGTTTATATAATTTTTTAATTAGGTTATCTTTTTCAGTAATTGAATGATGGGTTAGATTTCTATAAGTAGAAACTTCAGGGTTGAATAAATTCAAAAGCAGATTCTCACCAACTGAAACCAGCCTCGGAAGTGTATTAGAAGTCCCATTAGGTTGTGTTCCCATCATTAGTCAAAGTGCTGGCTTGGTAAAACGTAAAGAGTAGTAGTAAACAAAAAAAGACATGCTACCAAGAAAATAAAAAAACAGCTAAAACAACATCAAAAATGCTCTGGTAGCTAAATGTACTGCTGTAAAACAATAAGCAAAAACATAAGAATTAAAATATTCTGACTGTAGCATTAATTTTTTGGATGTTAACATTACATTAATAATTATAAGTTTGATGCTTGTACAGGCCACACACTATGAACATGCCAACAGCATGCATCCAAGGCATGTTTGTAGAGGGGTTGTAAGAAGTCAGCTACTTAGGGCTAGCAGATTAAATGCAACTACTGAAGGGTTAATAGAGAAGTAGATGCTATGGTTCATGATTCTTATAATATCCAAATTATTGATGATATATTATTTATAAATTCTGAAAGAGAAAAAGTAGGTAAACCGTACTTATTATGTAATACATTAGAGAATGGACCTACCACTGATAACCCTGATTGGTCTGTTAGGTGTATTACTAAGTACAATACATGTACTGCACAAGTTCAAAAGATTATTGAAAGAATTGAGATAGTCTAACATCTGATAATGAAGTTAAAAAAATGTGTAGGTGATAAACCCTGTTTTGTGTTTAAGAAAGAAAGAAATTTGAGATAACAGTTAAGTTATAAGGATTTTGCCCTCTGTAATAGTACTAAGGCCACTTCTGTTACTAATACACATCAATCTTCTTCTTATAGGTTCATAGGTTCATAGGTTCATACTAGGCTATCTGCCCAAGGGCATTTATAAGCCTAGCCCATAGTTATGTGGCTTTCGCCACCCCTTTAGTTTGAATAAAAACTATGCCTATCATTTTGCTGTGCCTCTGTCAAGCAGTGACACTGAAGTAATCCCTGGGGTATATCTGCAATCTCCCATCCATTGGTCAAGATTCCTCTTGAACAAGGCCAGAGAGGTGCTCTGCCTCACATGTACCGGGATTTTGTTCCACAGCATAGGGAGTCTCTGGGTGATGAATCTGTCCCTCCAGCACGTTCTATTTATAACCGTGTCAAGGTTTAAGTCTCCCGCCCTTGTGGTTCTGAGGGATCTAGATTTTTTGAGGTGAAGCATATTCATTAAATCTGGGTTTGACATGGGTTATTCTTTCGGCTTTTCCTGGTTAGGGGTCGCCTTAGTGGATCACCTATCTGCTCATGATTGTCAATGCAGTTTTACGGTGTCGAGTTGCCAGACCGATGCCCAACCTTCCCATAGAAGGCACACACATGCACGTACTCACACCTAGGGTCAATTTAGAGTGCACAATCCACCTGCAGCATGTCTTTGTGATGTGGGAGGAAACCGGAGCACCCGGAGGAAACCCATGCGACCACAGGGAGGACATGCAGACTCCGCACAGAAGGCACCCCAGCCAAGGATCGAAATGGAGAACCTCTTGCGAGGTGGCAATGCTAACCGCTGCACCACCGCGGCCACCCCAATACACATCAGACAATGCCATGTTATAATTGTGTCTTTTGTAAATTTATTAATCCATCTAATGAATTTATTCATCCCGTTTCAAAGGAAAAAAATCATTTTTAATGTACATGCAACTTGTTTTACTGAGAATGTGGTTTATCTGGCAAAGTGTGAAAAATGTATGTCATTTTATATAGGTAAAACTAATCAGAAGTTGAAATATAGAATTGCTTCACATTTGTCAGATATAGGTAGGTGCATTATTTAAGCATATTGATGCTTGTGGCATTCAACATACAATGAAATTTAGAGTTTTAGCTAAAGTTTCTGCTGGTACTAGGGAATGTGACTTGAATAATAGAACTAAGATTGAAGAATACAAATGGATAAATTATTTTAGAGCAGACCACTCCCCAGGAGTGAATAGTAAAAATAGCATTCAATCACTATGAAAAGAGATACAAACATATGTTAAATAATATTTATATTTTATTCATATGTGTATATTTATGTACATTTATATATATATATATATATATATATATATATATATATATATATATATATATATATATACATACATACATATTTATAAGTATATTTTTTTTTACAAATACACTTTTACATGTTATATTTATATAAAGCTTACTATATATTTACAAATAGTATTTAGAGTTTGTATCTCTTTAAATGCCTGAACTGATCATTAGCACTCTTAGACATGTGATTGATTCTTCAATTTTCATTTGCTGGCACGTATTTTAAATTGTATATATTAATGGGATTGTAGCAGTTGCTCCTTTTTTACACTGAGGAAGAGTCCTGTGAGACTTGAAATATTTGTGTTTTATTTGATTTTATTAAAGGATTTTGAGACGTTTGCCTATCTGTTTTTCTTATGTTTTTGCCTATTATTTTACAACAGTACATTTAGCTACCAGAGCATTTTTGTTCTTGTTTAAGGTAAGACTAGTTCATGTAAGGTTATTCACTTCATGTTTATTGACCATTATTGATTATTTACACTACTTTGTACTGATTGCTCATAATTGATTCCCTCTGATTTTCACTATAGTTATCATTTAAACGGTTTTATTACAGTTTTACTAGCATGTTCTGCACCACTTTTGGATATTGTTGACTGTTGTAATTTGTGGCATCCAGACCATTCTGCAATACTATGCTACTGTCTGCTTTACAATTCTTGCTACTACTGCCAAAGTTAATATACATTGCCCTGGTGTTGCCGAATAGTATGCATTGCACAGTCATGTCACTGACATTCTGAGACACTCATCAATGTTTTACAACTGTGCACTGTTGGCACTCCTGAGTCACACATTTGCTGCTTTACTGTATTCTCAGCATTCATCACATAGCATGCTCAGTGTCATATGGGTCATTATTGAGTGTGATGTAACTGTGTTCTTTTCCACTTCTGATTATTATTATACTTCTGATTATTGTTCTTCTGTTGCACTTCTGGTTATTTTTTGTTTACACGTGTTACATTTGATTTCCTGTTTTTATTCACAGCATTCCTGATTAATTAAGCACAACTACTATCCATTATAACCTGATATCAGGCTAGGTTCTATTACATATTATCATTGTTGCATATTATCTTATTATACCTGTTTTCATTAGAGTTGTTATCCACTCTTCAGAACTCTACCATTATCAGTACAGACTCTATTATACCCATAATCATACCTTTGTATCAAACTAATCTGTAATGCCATTTTGAATCTATACTAATACGCTCAGACTGTTATCACACCCATATTCTTACCTTTATATTGCCAACCATTTTGAGTCTAAATTAATTACAGAAACAGCTCTATAGGATAACCAAATGTCTTTGGCAAAGGCAAAATCAAATCACAAAATGCAAATCTACCAATGAATGTTTAGTCAAGCATGTTCATTTATTTTCAGAATGAAATTTATTGAGTGCTTTCATCTCACATATAAGACTTCATCAGAATGAATACAGTTTATAGAAACATCCATTTAAATAACCATCCTTTAAACTCTATTGGTTAAATTTAGAAACTTCTTTCACTGTTTCTTGAATTGTATTAAATAATTAATTATTTAAAGTGTTAGGCACATTATTAAATAAAAATGCACACAGTACCCTAATTTTATATTCAATCTTTTTATGAAAACTTTTGCAGTATTTTACAATTTCTTATATGTTTTTAAAAATGGTATAGTGTTTAAATTCATATTTAAACAAAATGATTAAATGCTAGATGGATTACAGAAGGACAAGAAAATAAATAAATACATATTTATGGATAAATATATAGTTGTGAATTATATTAAACTTGTTTGAGAATAGAACAGGGGCCAAGATCAGTTGATCATTTAACACTGAGGGAGCACAAGCATTTAATTGTACCGACCAGACTAGTCCCAATGTTCTAAGTGAGCCCCATTGTCCTCCCCATTCATTGTGAATCACTTGCTCAAGTACCCAAAAAGAAAGCCTAGGATTATTACACCTTCATGAATGTCTGAACAAAGCATTTGTTTCAACTTTCTTATTAATCCCATAGTTGTGTTCATATAACCTTGATTTCAGGTCCTTCTCGGTTTCCCCTGTATAATAAAAAAGCATAATTGAAATAGGCTGAATAGACAACCTCCTTAGGAGAACAATTAAAATGTCCATTTGCCTTAAACATCGTGACAATGTTGGGAATTCCAACTCTTCACAGTGTGCCATAAATACACACTGGTTGCACATACCACATTTGTAGGTTCCTTGTTTCCAATGACCTAAATTTTGGTACTTCACATTAGCCCCTGATTCAAGGATATTTTTAATGTTATGCTCTCTCTTGTATGTGTATATTAAAGGTCTGGAAAATATACTATTGGGCATTCTAGAAAACAAATTCCGAAATTTCGAAACTATGTTCTGAATACCCACTGTGTCCTGATTATACTTCAATATAAAGTACCTATTATAATTAGTTGCATTAATATCTTTCTGTAAACTGTTAGGATTCCCTTTATTATTATTATTATTATCCTGATTATGAACTACTTTGACATTTATGTTCAGGGCTCCTTCTCTACAAGTTTCAATAAAGGGACAAACCTGGTCTCCATCATTTTAAAACCTCAGTCCTTAAATTATTAACCATTAACTTAGGATAACCATGTTCAACAAAGAGACTTTTAATATAGTCTAATTCATCTACCAAATCATCATAATAAGAGGTCATATGAGCTGCCTGAACCATTTGCCCCTTAAGCATGTTCCTTTTTTGAAAGTAAAGCTGATTGCTGGTAAAATGCAGGTAGTAATTATCAAAGCTTTCTTTCCTATATATTCTGGAAATAAATCTACCTTTGTTGTATTCTTTCATTAACCTAACATCCAAATGATTTGTTTTGTTCTAACATTGTGTATAACAATCCCCAAAATTGTAGTTCTACTGTGTGAGGAATAACCAAAACTAAAACCTTAATATCTAGCGTGACTAACAAGTGTTGGGGTAAAAAGCTACATTGTTGACCTAAAACATGGTCATATAGTTTAAGAAGGGGCTTAAGTTTTCTGTTTACAAACATTCATTATGGTGTTATAATGCTAGATTTTCTTTTTTGGTACTTAATCAAGTGATTCTCAATGAACGAGCAGACAATCAGAGACTCGCTTAGAATATCAATAACTGGTTTGGCAGTTACAATTAAATGCTTGTGCTCCCCCAAGGATGAATGATCAACTGTCTTTGGACCCTGTTCTAAAACTAAGGGCAGCCACCTTATAATTCACTTTCTACTATGGAAGTAAAACAAGTTTAATATAATTCACTACTATGTATTTATCCATGAATATGTATTTATATATTTTCTTGTCCTTCTATAATCCACCTAGCATTTAATCATTTTTAAATATGCATTTAAACAATATAACATTTTAAAAAAAAACATAATATAATTTTTAAATATTGAAAATGTTTTTCTAAAATGACTGAATATAAAATTTGGGTATTGTGTGTATTTTTACTTAATGATACACCTAGCACTTTAAATAATTAATTATTCAATACCACAGAGAAACAAGAAATTAAGTGTCTTCCCATAGAATAGCCCAGTTCTTCTGGATAATACTCCTAATAGTCACACCGTCAGCATTGTAAGTTGTGATAAAGGATCTAGTAAAGGTTATGTTTTGTACAAGATGTACGGGTGCAGGGATGTTAAGTTCACTAGAAGGGGTAACATGTTAGCCACAAAATCACTTGCTGATACATAAATTTCATGTCTTGGTGTTTCACTATGTCCTAAAATTAGATTAAAAACAACCCTTTCTCTTTTATTTATCACTTCGTACATTAGTTGATTTATCATACCAAGGGGGTAACCTCTAGCAAGAAACATACCCTTTATTGTGTCACATTCTTCTAAAAAATTATCAAACCCTGACACCATCCATGCTGCCCTTACAAACTGACCCTTGACTACAGCACATTTTTAGAGGGGGGATGTGAGCTTGAAAAATGCAAGTAAGTGTTTGAAAAGGTGGGTTTTCAATAAATGTGGGTGGAGAATTCAGCTCTCTCATTGTTTTTAGATAGAAGTATGTCTAGGTATGCAATACTAGATGTACTGGCCTCAAAAGTAAACTTTAAAAAGTTTGTTGTTGTATTAATGTAGTCGAAAAACTTATTAAATTTTTCAAGGTCATCATTCCACACAATAAAAATATCATCCAAAAAGCATGTATACAACATATAGTATTTCATAAATTCTGAATTAAAATTTTTTTCCCATGTTGTCATTACTATGTTAGTGAGGAGCCTGCTACATGTGGAGCCCATTGCTACACCTGTAACTTGGTTATAGTACTCATGTTCAAATAATATATAATTATTTTTCAGCACAATTTCAATTAAAGTTTCATAGGTGTTTACATTATCCTGACTTTCACCCTTCAGTGTTAAAAATTCTAAAAAGCATTCGATACCTTGATCATGGGGGATGACAGTATATAATTCCTTGACATCAACAGTAATAAATAAGTAATTTTCATTAAACTCAAGTTGATTTATTTTCCCCCCAAAATCCCAAGAGTCTTTAAAAATGTGTTTTTCTTTGGTAACCAGATGTTTTAATTTTACGTCGAGGAATTTG
Source organism: Protopterus annectens (assembly GCF_019279795.1). Lineage (NCBI taxonomy): Eukaryota > Metazoa > Chordata > Ceratodontiformes > Protopteridae > Protopterus > Protopterus annectens. Next base: position 328,645,297 of record NC_056748.1, read on the forward strand.
GCACATGGATGTGTTAATCAAACCTCTGGCATCCACAATCGATCTCATCGGTGGCTTTTCAATATTTTTTGTGGACTTTTGGGATACCAAAGATTGAAGATATGATAGGTGCCACAGAATTCAAGTAATTGTATTAATTCAGATCAATTTGTTTGTCTGTGAATAAATCATTAAGTGCGTCCCTCACCCTTTTGTATGCTGTATTTGGTTTGTTTAGTGACACTTTACTATAGGTAGTTCCCGAAATCATATCAAGCATTTTTTGTTTGTAGTCATGTGCCTCCATTGTCACCAGATCCCCACCATTGTCTAGTTTCATAAGCCTCAAAGTTTGGTCACTTAATTCTTTTAACAGTTTTTTCTCCCCAGGTAGTAAATTTTCATTAGTATTTGAGTTCTATTTGTTTCTTTTCAATAATGACCAAAAGTCCAGTTTGCACATTTCCTCAGAACACTGGACTGTAGGATGAACTGGAGGGTTGTAAGTGCTATATGTCCTAAGGGTGTTAGGAACAATGGTGGGGGGTGTCAAATAAAATATTCAGGTTCAGCTTTCTTATGTATTGTTTGAAGTCCATTAAAGGTTTTGCCACATTAGCATGTTCAGTGGGAACAAAGGTTAGTCCTCATTCAAACAAATCCACACATTCCAAACCTATATGAGTAGTATAATTGTATATTGTGAAATGGTGATTAATACGCATGGTGAACTATTTGAACACAAGAGGAGGTTGTTAGAAGTTACCTGCAATTTTTGTTTTTTGAATTTCTGATTCTGCCACCATGTCTGACCCTTCTGAGGTGGCTTTGTCTGGAAATGCCGATTCCAGTAGTTGTTGTGCTGACTCGCCTGTATTTTGTCTGACCGGTGGGATAAAGGGAGGTCCAAAGGGGAGTTCTCAGTATTAGTTGCATCACTGTGTTGTTTGTTCATAAATGAACTACCCTCCATGGGTCTAAGTGGAGGAAAATCAACAGTGGTGTTTTGGTGGGTTCTAAATCTAGGTCCCCATGCTTGAGAAACTGGGGATTCAGGATATGCTGTATGATTGAGATAGTCTAGCCTGTATCTTTCAAGTTTTTTTGCTTTTATATTTTTTATTATTTATTTTTTATAATTCCTCGTCAATACTTTTAAAGATCCTAGCATAATCAAAATTATGCTGTTCAAAGTTCAAATGATGAATAATTTAGTCATTCAAAGGATTATTGTCCCACGTTAATTCCTCTATTAATTTATTATTGAAATTTATAAGTACCTGCATATATTCACATCTATGCCGATCAAATAACTTCAGTTACTCCAAGTGCAGGAGTGAATCTTTTATAAGTCCTGTGGGGTAACACCAGGAACGCAGGCCTTTCGGTACTCGATGTTCCTTTATACATTTGGCCAGGAATGCATTCTTCAGTTGTAATTTCTTGTATTTAATAAGTCTGTAATCAGATTCCTCAAGGTACTCCACAATGTTAGAAGTGGAAGTACCAGTAGTGGTTTGCCCTAGATGAAACTGGAAATCGCCACGATGTTGCCAGCACTGCTGATTCTCATAGTATCATTATCTGCAGGATCCCTTCCTGCTACAGTATCCATAGGTTGCAAAAGTTGTGGGGTTAAAACAAAACCACTGCATGAATCATCGGCTCTGTCACACACCCTCCCTGCTTGGGGGGGAGGGATGCTGAAATACCTTCAACTTGCTCAGTCAGCTGTTGAACTAGTAGGGTAAGATCCCCTACAGAACATTGCAAAGAAAAAACATCCGGTTACAAAAGTAGTAGCTGGGAATTCATCAGCCCTACTGCAGCCATAGCATATTGGAACCAAACCAAAACAGAAGACAAACTGATAAAAAAACACACACAAGGCCACAGAGATTCCGACAAATCCAGCTCAACAACTTGAAACGTAATATTAGCCTTTTCATTTTATTTTATAATAAAACTTCTTCAGATGAAGTGAACCAAACATGCACACTGTTTAAATACAATTCTAAAAGGTCATGTGGCAACAGTATTACCCCTTCTAGTGAACTTAACATCCCTGCACCTTTACATCATCTAGTACAAAATACAACCATTGCTAGATCCTTTATCACAACTTGCAATGCTGACAGTGCAACTATTAGGAGCATTATCCAGAAGAACTGGGCTATTCTAAGAGAAGACAGACACATTATTGAGAAAGTGGGGGATACGCCGCACATAATATACAGCAGACATTGTAATTTTAAAAACATTGTGAAACATTTTAACAGAACAACACATAAAAGTAACAAAATTCATCACATGTCTAAATGTGGATGGTGTTCCATCTGCCCATACATTTGGATGTGTGAACAGTTTGTTATAAAGAACTTTACATTTTATATAAAAGGAGCATTTAACTGTCTGACAGGAGGGGTAGTACACTCTGCACTCTGTCAACACGGCCCTGTTTTCTACATAGGCAAAACTAACCGCAAGTTCAAAGAACAAATTGCTGAACATCTATATGACATTAAGAAAAGGAAAACAAACAATGCTGTAGCCAAACACTTAATGGAATGGCCAGACCATGTTTTTAAATTTGCAATTATGGAAAAGGTAACCCATAGTGAACATGGTGGCCCATGGCAACTTAAACTGGGAGAATGTGAGTTATATTGGCAGCTCACACTTAATGCAAGTTCTTGGCTGGGGATTAATGAACAGATTTCTATAAGCTGTATTTTAAAACTAAGAGCTTTAGAAAGATGATATCGGTAGCTTTTTTAACAGACAGATTTTTCTCAGTATAGCATTTAGTGTTTAATGATTGCTCTTACATAAAACTATTTATTATTGTTTGGTAAAAGAAAGTTTTACAGGTTGATGTATTCAAATATTCAGCCTTTGATTTTTGTTTACTTCCATTTTGAACTTATTGAATATGTTGCCTTAATGCATGATTTGTTCAGGGGATTTTGCTGTCACATGATTTCAAGCTGATTACATGATTTTAAAAAAGTTGCCACATGACCTTTTAGAATTGTATTTAAACAATGTGTGTGTTTGGTTCACTTCATCTGAAGAAGTTTTATTAAAAAATAAAACAAAAGCGCTAATATTACGTTTAAAGTTGTTCAGCTGGATTTGTTGGAATCTCTGTGGCCTTGCGTATGACATATCTGAACCCCCACTTAACCTCAGTAACCTAAGCTTTCCATAGAATATATTCCCAAAACCTAGAAAACAGACATTTCAATGCCTTTATTTAATGGTGATCCTGCCACTGTCCCAGGAAACCATTGAACCATCAGCCTCAGTGGACTCATATATAAAGTTATGGACAGCATAATTACTGATCTAATAAACTTTAAAATTAAGAACCCCTTGTACCAGGACCCACATCAATTTGGCTTTGTGAAAGGTAGTCCCTACCTGTGTAAACTCATGATTTTTTTTTAAAAAGATTCTGGAATGGTAGATAGTTGCTTGTTAGTACTTAAGGCTTAATCTTGATCTGGCCAATGCCCTCATTATTACTCCCATACAGATGTTGTACCACACATCTGTAAACCAGTGAGTAAATCCATATGTTGTGTAGTGTATAGCTAAGTGGCTGAAAGACAGAACACATGGAGTTGGAGTTATAGATGTCTCTTTTGAAAGTAAAAATATTGCCATTGGTGGTCTGCAGGGCTCAGAGTTGGGCCCTCTCCTCTCTGGTATTTACTTTTTGGACCTTGAAGCAAATATCCCTGGTCTATAGTTATCAAAGGTCACAGATGTCTACAAACTGTGTGTTATTTATTTGTTCATTCACTAGTGCACAGTTGCTTCAGCAAAGATTACACTGTGCCATAGATTCATAGGTTCTTACTAAGTTTCTGACAAAGGAGATAATTAAGCGGCTCAGACACATAACCCAGTACTTTTGAAAGGCTAGCAATATCCACTATTAACTGGTTGACTGATAGAACCAATGTACTTAGAGTTGTAGGCACCAGGACAATGGTCTCAAAGTAAATGCAAAATAATTTAGTATAGTACAGTCTGGTAGACAAATTATTTTTGCATGCAGAGTGATGACAGTCCCTGTGCCAAATGGACACTGTCATCAGAGATCTAGGCCCCTTTTCTGATAACTCCTTATCCTGTGATCATTATGTCTTCACAGTAATTAAGAAACCTTTTTTCTGACCCAATTAATATCCAAGTATACTTCCATTAGATCCAAAAAAAATCTTCACTCCCATCTGTTTCTCATATCTGTTATTCAGTATAATGCCTTGTTCACTATGTACCTGCCAAAAGATATCACTCAACTTGAGAGACCTTTTGTGGTGTGAAATACCCTACCCTTCTTGATCTCCTATACTCTCACAGTGCATATGGTTCCACAAATGTACATAAAAGGCCTAAATCTTTATCAACAAATTAATAAGATGGTGGTGTGATAGATTTATATCATAATGCACTTCCTCCCTGTAGAATAAAGTTCCTGTGCAAGTCAAACAGTGTAGTACCCTTAGCACTTTCAAGGTTAATTTCAACAATTTAATGGGTAACCACATATTCTTCCTACTTCTATGATGTGTTGTACTCCATGAGACAAGAGGAAATGTCTGAATATGTTTTCTGGCTAAAGCTATAATGGTCTGAAGACTGATTGCTTGTTATCAAACTATGAACCCTTAAGCCTAATAGTTTTAAGTTTCAAAATCATTACATGCACCTATTCTTGAATGTTGTGACTCATTGGAAAAGTAGAATCCTATTATGAGTCTGTTCTTTCTTTTACTTTTCTTGGCCATAGTACCATATCTATGTTCCATGATAACATAAAGGTACCACTCCATCAATTTAGGATTTAGAAATGTCTTCCCTTTGATGCCAGTGTCTTTTATTTTATTATTTTTTGTTTATATTTTTCCTGTCCCCAATCCCTGCCAGTCACCTGTACTGTTTGTGTTTTGTTACAGCTGACTTACATCCATCTTTGCAATTTGTGGACTGGACTCTGAAGTCTCTGACATATATAAATAAATAAGATTATTGATTAGCCAGAACCTAAATACATAATCAGTGCTCAGAAAGTTTAGGTGAAAAGGTACCTGACAGATCCAGTTCTACTAACTGCAAGTCACCATGGCAACTGTACTATGTTGTATACTCTATGCGGTTGGAATGAAGACCATACTTGAGGATTCTGGGGAATTGTTCTAGGCTCCTGACATTCCCTGATGCAGCCCTGGTAGTAAAATATTTTACTTGTTATATCTGTGGTCCTAATACATCTCAGTCTCATCTATAGTGTTACTGTTATTACCACTTTTCTGTGTTGTCGGTGCACTTAGGTTAACCAATGGTTTACTTCAGCAGTATCACCTTACTCTCTTTGTCAAATTTATAATTTAGGTATGAAGGCTATAAACTGAGTTATGTATCTTCACCTGGTTTGTGTGTTAACTTTAGTATTTCATTTGAGAAGTCATTTTTCTATTTGTTCACATCATCATTTGTACAACTATATTTGCCTTGTTGTACTTTTCATTTTTCACATTTTAAATGATATTATTCTGCATTATGTCTGAAGTCTTTCTCCCTGGGACTCCATTAAAAATAAGGTTTCCCAGATGGGCATTGCTGGTTAACAAATATTGCACATAAATAATAAATAAATAAAACAGAAAAAATAAATGATAGTAATTACACGAATATGATGCAGCTTGCAATTGCTTGTATTATATTACATTTGCAAACATATGCAGGGAGGTAACTTATGCAAAAAGTATTGAGGTGTAAATAACCGGAGTTTCAAACAAATTAGCAGTGGTCATTCCCTGTCTAGAACAGAGTCCAACCCAAGGATACAAAGGTTACACAGATAAACCATTCAGAAAAAACTGCAAGAAATACCCAACCAAGCTTGAGTCTTCACTGTGCAATACCTTCAACCTCTTGTAGTGGAAACCCATGGGATATATGCAAATGATCTTCTTAAGGATATGTTAAGGAATGTTTTAGCTACATGGCTTCAGAATATCAATGACTGTTTAACTTTTTAAGTCTTTGTGGATACATTCAGGCCAATAAAGACAAACCTCACTAACTGTAGACATGCAATGTTTGGCTTTTTGTAAACTTTTTGCATAAGTAGATTGTTTGGCTATAATTTAGAAACACAAAGATTAAAATCAAACCTGGCATCCATAAACATTAGGGTGCCTGCAAAATATGCCAAATAACATCCAAACCGATGGGTAGAATAGCGGGGCGACACAAGAGCATTTAAGGACCATTGTCATTACAGCACTTCAGAACAGAGCTAAATATGTTCTTTGACTGGATAATTAAGGTATCACATTAGAAATTTGCTGTGAACATGACCTTCATAAAAATATAAGATCTACACAGGGTATTTGACAATGTACTGCAGAATAGGTTAGCAAATTAAGAAGACTTTGTTAATCTCCGGTAGTTGTAAGAATAAATTATTGGTTAGGCAACGGCCCACTGACGGCCACAGTAAATGGAGGCCAGCCATGTAAAAAGATGGTGACAAGTGGGTCACTACAGGAGGTGTACTGTTCATTGTCAGTTTTGATAAGCAACATTACAGAAGCTCCAGACAGAAAATATTATGTTTTTTATCAATGCTAAAATGTAATACAGCACAGTTGCTACAATAGATGACATAGGAAAGGCGAAAACAAGCATGGCAGGATTTTAGAAATGGTCTGAACTAGAAGCAATACTACATGAGGAAGGTACTTCTGGGTAACCATTTCACATGATAAAAAGGTAAGCAAGTAAAGTGAGATAGAAGCAAGGAAGGCTGGTTGAATACAACTGAAAGGGTATTCAGTCAGTGATATGGATAATACTGTAGAGCGTAGAGCACCAAGATTACACGCTAGGCAAAAGGCCACGCTTGTAAAGACCTTTCTGACATTAGAAAGATGCTTAACAAGCTATTCCTATAGTGCTGTTATGATTGTCCCTGAGAATCAAAAACGACTCACTGATTCAGCCATGGCTGCAGTAAGAAAGACCTCTTTATTAGTTGATTAGCATGTCTCAGAATCGCACTTTGGCTAACACTAGTGCTGTCAGACATGATATTCGCTGTGCTTTCCCTAATGGCTCATGTATCATATTGGCAAAGGCATCCCTCTACACACACACACACACACACACACACACACACACACACACACACACACACACACACACACACACACACACACACACACACACACAAACATATTCAGACACATGTACAGACATATGCACCCGTCCACCCATCAGATAATATTCGCTCATTCACCCACATGAATACTACAATACACACACACACACACACACACACACACACACACACACACACACACACACACACACACACACACACACACACACACACACACACACACACACACACTCATGCCATTTTATTCATGCCCCTATAGGCTTGTACACAAACATACATACACTAACACCTCTACACCCTCATGTCTTAATTGAATTTACCTACATTGTGACTGTTTCAGTGGGTGTGAATTGCTGACCACAATCTTTGGATAGGATTTACTTTATCCTCCAACAATGACATTTTATGCAGAATCACTCAGCAGCATTTCTGGTGGAGGGGTCAAGGCAAATTAGCATTAGCTGCTACCCTGGATTGCCACATTAGCATGCAGCTGTGCCATTAAGACTGCCCTCCATGCTGAGGCCCCCACTACCTGTAAACCTCTATGGTCAAGGAATCAGAAAGACTTACCACAAGTGGGAAAACAGCTGTATTTGGGTTTCTGCTTTCCGGTATACCTTTTTGAATCCCAGCTCAGGTCTCATGCTAGGGATTAATAGGGGTCAGTTTTGAGCAAAGAATAGTGGCAAAAGGTAAAACAGTTTTGAACAGCTGTTTGTTTTTCACTCTGTCCCACTTCATTCTCAAGGCAAACTTCTTGGCATTCATGTCTGCAACATATGAGTTGGTTGTGACCAGAAACCTAATTATAATTCTCTATATTCAACACAATAGTTGATCAAGTTCATAAATGAATTATATGACTGATGAATTAATGCACGAGAAATGTGATTTAGTTGCATATCTCATAAATATCAATATGAGAATAGGGAGTTCCAAATGAGCAGACAATGTTATAAGACAGGAAGGCAAAATAATTGTGTATAGTTTTAAGCAGAGCAGGTAGAGAGGGCACATAACAGAAAATCATGTCACTACCATTATTAAAAAAGATGTATGAGAATAAGGGGGCACAATCAGAATATACAAGGTGGATGGATCATAAGAGAATCACGGAGGTGTTATTTTACAGATAGGGTGGTATATGATTAAAACAGACTTATTTTTCTAAGGCAGCTGTAGAGTCAGGTATTTTGTATCTTTCCAGTTGCATGATGTCAAAGTGCTAGCGTAAGGGCCCTGAGATGCAGCAAACTCAAACTTAATCAATGTGGGGGTGCAGAGGGTGAAATGCTATCCATAGATTGTGTGTTTGTGTGTGTCTGTATATTTGTGTGTGCAGAAGGGCTTTTCCCTTTTCTAACAAGATGTCATTTCAGAAGGCAAGTTGATTACTTTATTTTCCAATTGACTCACTTTCTAACAAAAATGGCTTTTGATGAGCTGCCATGAATCCATGTGTTAAACAGCATGATATATAAGAAGTTGTTGCTAATCACTTAATGTGTTCAGGAACATCAGAATGTGTTAGGTGACAAGAAACTGAAGACATTTTAGAAGTCAAAAAAATCTTGGCTCATAGCTAGGCTTGAACAACTCATTTCTGCAGTTTGAGTTTTAATTTCCATTTCTTTTTTTGGTTAGTGAATGAACCACCGTATCTTCCATTGCTGCCAGAATGCTCATAAAATGTGGTCCGGTGTCAAAATAGTTTATTTCACTTCTGATGAATAAATTAAAAATAAAAGTTTTGAATGCTGTTTCCTAGATGATGAATACAGAGGAAAGTTCTGAATACTTTTGTTATTTCAAAAATGTACTCTGATGTTGCAAATAGGTCTGGGAGGGGAATATTATTATGTTTAGTTCCAAAAAAGGGTAGCAAATCCAGGAACTGAGTTTTTTTTTTTTGGTGGTGGGGGAAGAGTACATTTAATACCTAGCTATCACTTCCAAAAGTCACAGGCCTACTCCCAGCTTGACAATATAGTCTGTTGGGCCTCTGCTTGCTACTAAATGCTACAAGAAATAAGAGACAGATGTAAATCTGACATACATTAAAGGAGAAGGCATCAACACAGTCAAAACAGAATAAGATGATTAAAACTGTGTGACAAAAGAGGATTTAAAGCAAAGGCCTTAAGGCCACATACCACATTGGAGTCCTGGTGTGATGTATTCGCTCAGGGGGTATCTGGCTAGGAATGTTGCTCCTGCCAGCTTAACTATACTTACCATTCAAAGATCTGAAATATTTCTGGTCGCAGACCGTTAATAATATAAACAAAAAGGGAGAAGGAAAACTTTAACCACATGGTCTTCACTAGATTAACCACATGGTCTTCACTAGATTGTGATATAAAATAACAAAACATGAAACAGTGAAGCAAACCAAAGCCTTATGTGTAAATCTGAATTCAGACAAAAACATGTCAGGTAATTACTCAATGTTTTCCCACCTTTGTGTGGACTTTTTCTTTATTTCTTAACTGAACAGTACATTGTTAAGTGGCTGTACATTTATAAGATTCTCTACTAATGAATTCTCCCATCTAACTAGTAACACATGGAAAATAGTTGCTATCTCTGGTGACTGGGTTAAGGCTTATCAGGTGACAGTAACCTTCTTGTATGACTGATCTGTGAAAATAGAGCAACTAATAGCACTGGTATAGGAATAGAGAATTACAAATTTGGTGTAAAAAAATTCACATTTCCAGTGCACAATTTAAAATAGCAGCACCACATTATTTTTTTCTATTTACCTTTGAGATATTACATTTTAATGATATGACCTTAGATAAACAGTTTTTCTGTTAAACTGAAAAACAGAATTATTCCATAGGGGCTGGATCGTTCAGTGTTTATACGTAAATAACCAGTATTACCCATATTTACTGTAAACAAAACTGAGTCAGGGGTTTAATTAATGAACTTTAGCTTGCATGTTCCAGGAAAAAATGTTTTATGTCTTTATTCCTTAGCACACAGATGTATTTATGTTTTTAGTTTATGTTGGGTCCTCATCCCCTACCAGCCTTCAGCTATATCACATTGTCTCTTGTTGGTCTCTGTACCCTAATGGAGGTGAGCTGTGACTATCCTGGTTTACTATGCTAGCAATAAGAATACTTTTTTGTGACCTGCTTCTAATACAGCCACCCCTTTTGGCTGCTAAGAAAAGATGCTAAAGTGATATTTGCAAGTTTTCATGTGTGCCTGTGCACATTCACCAGTGTGCCCCCACAACGTTGTTGTGCACTGGACTAGGTCCCTGATTTCCACTGGGGGTTCTAGTATGGCAGTAACCCACTGCCACTACACAACAGAAGGAGGGATGGTTAATGCACTGTCTCCCCAGCTTGTTTTCAGGTTACTATCATTCCATATGAGAATTCTCTGTCTGTATAAGTTGCATAATCCTTTAATTCTAGTAGTGTTTTCAACATATATGCAAGACATTTGCCTTTGAGGTTGTTTAGAGATATTGCTTTATTATTAATAACTTTTCCAAAAATCTTTCTTGTTCTGATCCATTCTGATTTTGCTAATGATGTAGTTTCAGAATGAAGCACGACTTGAAAGAGATACGGTTAGCAGCTCATCAGATTCCAGTGAAATAAGTAGTGATATATGTACATCATGCATATTATGTATGCCATTGAAAGCAGACTGTCTGGCCATTTATTAAATAAGTAGCAAAAGGATGGATTTTTGTTTTCTGATTCCAAACTGTATCCTTCTTTAGTTCATCATTGGCTTGTGATTCAACATCTTTCCTTGTTTCCCATGTTTGCCTGCTGTAAATATGTTTTTAAGGTCTGTTAACTGAAGCCACTATGCTTCCTTTTTCAGTCAAATGTGACTCTCCATGCCAAGGCAACAATATGATATGAATCCTTTTAGTTCTGTCCTAACGTACCGCTCAGAGCATGAAGATATACTTCCTGAGATATTATCATGTATATCCCCACATTTTTTCACTTTCTGTATTTCATTCGAGCGCATGAGGACTTTCACTTGAACCCTTGAATCATTCTTTTGGTGTCACCCCTAGTCTGTAAACTTATTTTCGTATTATTTTGTCTATATATCCTCTCCATCCTGGTTTACCTCGTTCATCCCTTTTCTGGAATATTAACATCAGTATTTAGGTGGTGGTCTCCAGATGTGGGTACAGTATACACTATGAGATCACATAACTACATGATAATATTTTCCTCTAGATAATTGAATTTATTTTACACCACAGGACAAACGGAGCCCTGACTATTAGGCATATACCACTGTTAAGATGTTCATAATGCTTGTAACAGCCACCAACATTCATTTATTTACCACCAATGTTAATTTATTTATTTATTTATCTATTGGTGTGGCTTGCATTTCACTCCTATATGGACTCTATGAGCAAAGTCCCTACATTTATTTATAATAAATAAAAAAGAAGGTCAAAACAACTGAGCAACTGTTTTTTAGGTGTAATATTATTTATTTATTAGAGATGTGATTTATTTAATTAGGTATTTAAATGAAGTGAATTAAATATAGTAAGACTCTAATGAAGTCTGTTATTAATAGCGAAACACAAAAGCACTTATTTAGTTTATTAAAAGTTAAAAAGATCTTCACCAGTTTTTCATTATTTCTAGCCTTTTTTATTTTTGTTTACAATTTTATTTAATTTTTGCTTATGGATTTAAATTATATATTTCAGTTGTGCTTGGAATAAAGAACTTCTGTTTAAGTATTCCAATGCATGGGCACATGTTCTCTAAAAGGATACCTTTTAATTGCTGTCATGTGTTCTTGTGAGGCTTATTATCATTAAAAGTTGAAGTAATATCAGTTAAAACATTTGTCACTGCCTCCAGAAACTACATGGGGCAGCTAGGATTGTAACAGTAAAATGTACTGATTTTCTGTATTTGACTAATTCTTTGAAAATTAAAATGAATGCACTCTGACAGTTAGGCTGTGATGGCTTGTAAATTGTGGCATACATAATAGTGTTACTTAAAAACAAGAATTTTGTTTTGTTTTCCTGTTACCTCATGAACCTCATGAAAAAATTGTACTGTCCTGATTAAATGGCCATGTCAGCTGTCATCACAGCAGCAAAATGTAGAAACAAGAATCATCAGGTGTGATCAACAGTTCTGACAGCAGCCAAAGTTCAGCTACAGGTCTTGCAGGGCTGAAACAATGCATACTTTTCATGGACAGTTTTCTAATTAAGACAGACTGTGAATCATCTCAACAGTAATAATGTATACTGCATCTGCATACTAAATCAGATGTCAGTTTGTATCTAGATATGAAGTTTTAAGGGTGACTCTTCTCTTTTTAGATGGGGCTGCCTTTTCTGTGAAATCACCATATCCTTTCTGTGTCCACATAGGTTTTCACCAGGTGCTTCAACTTCTTCTCACATGCTAAGGATTTGCTTTAGGTCAACTGCCTATAGGTCTGTGTGCTGATTATGTGTGTGTGTTTGTATCATGGGATATACTGATATCCATCAAAAGTTGGTTCCTCTGCCTTGTGCCCACTGCATGCTGTATAGGTTAGGGTCTCCCATGATCCTGAACTGGATGAAGCTGGTAAATGGAAAAGGAATGACATTTATTCAGTGTTGTTTGGGAGTTTAATTTGGGAGAGGCTGATGCATTATTTTCTTTCAGATTAAAAGTAAAACCTGCCTGGAAACAGAGTAAATGGAAAACATTCACAGGGGATCCCCATTTAAAGTTTTGCTGTAAGCCTGGGTGATGTGGATGACTCAGATGGTGCAGAGCTTTTAGAAACAAATGTTTTGCTAGAGCAGACCTGTAAAGATATGGGTAAATGGTAATAAGAATTACAATACATTTCTAGAATGCATTTTATATTCACTCAGTATGAAAACCAGGGTGACTAGAATTCATAAGGGCATGTTCATCTCCAGGATTTGGTTTCTAGCTATGTGTCCCTCAACTGTAGTCTGCCATGACTCTGAGAAGGTGGTGTTCTTGTAAATATTGCATGTACATCTGTGGTACATAGCCTTTATGTAGGCAACTATCTAGCCATTACATTCAACCACTATTGTTTGTTCAGGTATGCAAGATGACTGGTACCTTCCAGCCACCAGAAAAGTTTTAGATTGTTTATTTGTACTGATGTACACCTAATGTGGATCTGCCCCTAGAAATACATCTACAGAACACAGAAAATGTTTGTTTTGCAGATTTCAGGTTGATAGTTTAAGAGTAATATTAGAGCTGTTCTTGTTTAGAGAAATGAGACAGAAGGATTATAGATTAGGATAGGAATCAGGTCTTTCCAAAAAAGTGTACTATATTTCTAGAGGAAAAAAAACAGTCTGCAATGAACCATTTAATGTAGAAAGCAAGCAAGCAAATAAAAAACACATACTTGCTTATTTATCATTAAATAAAAGGAACTCATTGTCACCTAGCACAAATGATGCCTTAATACATGAATGCACACTTTATTAAATACATGAATAAATGTTGATAGGTTACTATTAAGTTGATTACCTTCCAGTCCTTCCAGGACTGTGGCTGACACACAACTGTTTAGAACTTGTGACTAGGGAGATGAATCAAGCATTCTAATTTCTAAACCTTTGCCAAGCCCTACTTCATTAGAGAGGGAAATCTATATTTAATGTACCACAAGAAAATAAATATATCAAAATGACATGGAAAGTATTAATTATATAGTAATTCACTTTCCTTGCTTGATGAAATAAGAATATAAAACAGTAAATTGATGCATCAGACATGTCAAACATGCTATTACTGATGTTCCTGTTTTACAGGTTCATTGCTGGAAAAGGAATCGCACATTCAACAATTTAATATAGTCAAATGATATAGTGCTAACAGTTCATAAACAATGTTCACAAACCTTTTGCTAGTCAGCTATAAGTAGCATATAACTAAATTAATAGGCACTGATGCATACTGAGGTAGACCGTGGAAAAACACTATTGTGGTTAGGCATTTCCTTTCAGAATCATGTTCAACCAAAATATAATTACTATCAGTAATTTATGCATGTGTGTGCCACAATGTAATTTATTTATTTTGCCTATTGTAGAAAAAAATGGTATGTTCTGTGGCCATTTTCTGTTAGATAAGATTAGGTTAGAATGGTTTAATTGGATCTATACTGAGTAAAATAAATGTGTAGTCTTTCTATGAATTAAAGACTTGCAGATCTGAAATTGTTTTCAATTGCATATAAATGTCATGAGACTGCAAGTAATAGCAGACTTGCCAGTTGATAATTTCAAATGGAAAACTAATACAAAAATATCAAGCCTACATGTGAAAGTCAGTCTGATGGAATCAGTAAGATCAAAGCTCTTATCATGTTGAATATTAAGGTGGCAGTCATTTACTCTGATGAAGTCTGATTTATTGTTATCAAGACAAAAGTGCTTAGTCACATTATATGTATTTTATTGTTATATTAAATGTGCAATTAAACCAGCCATCCTGGGTCTGTGTTTTTTTTTTAATTTTAAGGTGATTGTTATTAAAACTTCATTGACTTTACTTTCACTTGTTGATTTATATTTTGCAGTACTTTTAGCTAATTATAGCTTAAATATGAGGGAAGTTATGACTGATTCATATAGCATTTATCATTCCATTTCTGTATAAACAGCTTTATTTGCATATCTGGACATCACTTTCTTACATTTGAAGAACTAGTAAAACTATGTAAATGCCATCCATCATCAATAACTGGTTTAAAATATATGATGTACTGTTTAAAAATATAAATATTGTACTGAGATTACTATAAATTAAGTTTGATAAAATACTTGTTTTTAAGGGGTTGAGGATGGATGGATGGTTGTTTTTATGTACAGAATATGAGAACTGAAACTCCTAAGTGACACTGTGGTAATGAATTAAAAAATAACTGTCAATCCATGAACTGTAACATGCATATTCATATCACATTCCAGAATAAGTTACAGATAGACTCATCAGAAGTATTAAATGTTACAGATATCTCCAAAGCATTGTAATGGATAAAAGGAAGATGTTTGAAATTCATCAAATTGCCTATTTATTTTAACTTAAAAACCTCTTATCCAGAGAGTGAGGCTCACAGCTGTGAGATATATATATATATATATATATATATATATACATATATATATATATATTATATATAATATATATTTATATATATATATATATATATATATATATATATATATGTATATTGACCAGTTAGAGATTTTTTTACCTTTAAGCTGTTTGTGGTATCCAATAGTTCCAATAAAATGTGTACTGCTGAATGTGTTTTAAATTATTTTTTTAGTGAAATAGATACTAGTTTTGCCAAAGTTATGGTTTTAATTGTTTTATGTACATTTACTGGTTCCTACTTGCTGTTAACCAGGAACCACAGAACAAGGCAAAACTGCAACACCATGATCCAGGGAAAAATCACTTTCTCATTAAAGTGATTTTTCGCTGGATCATGGTGGTGCAGTTTTGTCTTGTTCTGTGGTTCCTACTTGCTGTTAGTTCTCCATGTATTTAGAAAATAAAACCAAGAAAATACTCAATTGGTGGCTCAATGACATTATAAATTGGCTAATTATGTCATAGATCTTTTTGTGCTGTCAGACAGCAACCATCCCACTACCTTCCTTCCTCCCTAAACCAGCTTATAATGTATGGAGTTTAAACAGCTAAATGAAGGTGACAAATGGCATATTGCAAGAACAGTATGTGAGCTAACCTTTGGCAGTGTCTTTATAAGGGACATTGCAAAAGGTCAGGAGGTCTAAATATTCAGTTTTTGCTGATGACAAAATACACATGAAGGTGCAGAGGGGAAGAGATCATTCTTGATGTGACCAGAATAATTCTTTACAATGTTGTAGCAAAATGCAAACTAGCAAATCTAGGAAACAAATCTCCAAGAAAATAACAATCATTTAGGACAAATTAATATTTCAGGAAGTCATGTCAGATTGCTGAGAGGTAAGCATACAATGTAGCAAATTAGGGATGAAGGCTGAGGGAGTACTGAGATATCTGGGCATTAACATCACATCTATGTTCTTAATTTAGTATTTGTACAATTATATTTTATGCCCTAATCATCTTGTAAACTGTACAGCTGGTACTTGCTTACTTATGTATTGGTCTTGAAACTGTTCTATTGGTACTTATTTATTTTTAATAGCAGTTGTTGTTGTGTCTTTCGGCTTATCCCAGTTAGGGGTCGCCACAGCGGAACTCCGGTCTGCTAATGTTTGGTAGTGGATTTTTACGTGCCGAGTTACCAGCCCTGATGCACAACCTTCAACGAAGGCATGCTCATTCATGCATGCCTCCACACAGAAGACACTCTAGCTGAGAATCGAACGGGATAGCGTCTTGCTGTGAGGTGACAACACTACTGCAGCACCACTACCGCGGGATACAGTGTTTAACATCCCAACAGTAAAACATCACAAATACACAGAAAAAAATCACAATCAATTATAAATAGACATAGAGCTTCAGCCTGTTACTCATGTGATCTAACAGAAATAATACTCTTTTGTTAACTAATTAGTCTCAGTGGACACATAATCTCTTTTTCAGGGGTGACCTGGCAGTAATGTGTGATTAAGTGATTGCTCAAGGTCACACATTAGACAAATAACTGCTGAGAATCAAACCCTGTAAAAGGGGAACTATGACTCACAGACTTAATGTTCTGTGCCACCTGCCAGATCATGGCCTTATTTTCATAGCAATTCTAATCTATACCAATTAGCAATTCTCTAAAACAAATTACCCGCTCTTAAATGACACATTGACAAGCTTCAAATTCCCACCAAATCCAGTTATCTCTACTGAACATAGGGAAATGTACACCACCACACTATACCAGCACATAAACAGCTGCCCCCTGTAGGAACAAGTACAGGGCAAACATCAGAAATCAACCCAAGTGGTGGAACTATAATATCAACAAGCTTTTCAATGAAAGAAAGAGTATTTTGACCTCAAGTAAGAAGAGTAATTCCCAGAATGATAGAGACCTCAGTACTCAATTAACAAACAACTCAGGAGCTAAAATAAAATCCACCAAAGCCAAGTTTGAGGCTAAAATAGCCACCCAAGCCAACGACAATCAAATTCCCTCTTCCACTGTATGCCTAGGTCTGCGACTGTCTTTTCCAGACATAGGCAAGGGGATTAATAAGAAACAGAACTTTTTTTTCCCAGTTTACTGTCAAGCCTGATACTTCACCAAGCTCTTGAAAGACCCACAGCACTTCCCAAATATGCACTTGGGATGCATATAACAAGTGTGTAATCATCCACAAGCCAAGTGTCTACCAATACATTATCACTGGTTAGAAAATGGGTGACCTGTAGATCGGCACCTGATTGGAGAATGAACATTCTCCAGCAAGGTGTTAATCTGCAGATAATGCTCACTAAAAAATTAGTCTGCCACTTCACAATGACATATCAAGCTGCCATGGAGCATGGACTGAAAATAACCTAATGGTTGCCATTATTTTACACTCTTTAAGCAGTGTTTTTCCTGTTTAGTGAAATATATATATATAGTATTAAATCAAGATATAACAGAAGAAACAATAGATATACATCAACTTAGATCTGTACTTTTACAATTAGAAGATGCCTTATGCAAGTTAAAATGGCTGCTGCTGCAGCGTTACCATCTGGAGGCATGTTTGTCACTACGAATCATTCTGAGAGGGCTGAGGATGTTTAAGATGCCCACGTACAGAGAAACCTATCCCGAGCTGCTTACAAAATGTCAGAAAATGAATATGGACTTGAGTTTTAATTATATCAAGCTTTTAATAGATTTTTCAGACCTCATGAGGATCAGTTGTATGACAATATATTGTCTATTCAAGATGAACTATATAGTATGTTTCTGCCCAAAATAATTGATCAAAAACTCAGTAACATTATTGATTCTCTCAATATCTTTGAGAGAAAATTAATACAAGTTAAATTAAAAAAGATAGAGAGAGAGAGGGATTATTTTTTAAAGGGCCACGTATTCGTATGGCCGAGATCAGAGGTGAGAACCAATCGGAGAACAGGAAATGGGACAACGCCTCCTGAGAATGTTACATCAGAGCCAAGGGAAGCCAGTACAACAGAGCTAACCTCCGCAACTGTCTTGAACTCATCAGAACTGGAAATGATGTATCAAACATGTGCAAGGACGAACATCGCTGAGAGTTCTAACAAGTTATAGCACCAACGAAGACTAAATCAAAACATACATCCTTAGCTGTTGTAATTAGTTCATAAGCAGTGGATAATGCTTCAACTATGAGGTGAGAAACATTTTTTTTGCAGTTTCCCATTACCTTTGAGCAAAGACACAGAGAATTCACAACATCGCTCCAGAAGCAGGACGAGGATGAAACACAAACAGGACTCTGGCATGAGCAATCCACATACCATAAAGAAGATGTGGATATCAAAGGCAAATCCTTAATATGGAACATCTCTAATAGACATTTAAGAATAACTGAAAGAATGTTATTAGAAAGAGGGCTATCTTTTATTCCTGCCAATAAGGTGAAGGTAGTAGAATTTATAATTGACCTTAAATGTTTCACTAGATCAGTAGAAACTCATTTATGGTAATAATGTGTGTCTAATAATAACATTAATTTGCGAAAGCCCAGCACATTCATACCAGTGAATCATCCTGTATTGGAAGTATATGAGAAATTATGTGTTGATGAGAAATAAGACTTTCAAAAATCTAACTAAGGATAAATGTAAAGCTTTGTGGGACTTACAGAAAGACAATACTATAATGATCCACTCCACAGACGAAGGGAGCCCTGTTGTTATTATGGACACGTATCAGTACACATTAAGCATGAAACAGATGTTGGCTAATGAAAACATTTATATGAAGATTGATTTGAGCATTGTTAATAAAATGATTGACAGAGTGCATAGGATGTTATATGAATGCTTTATATCGCACACCTTAGAGTATAATTTATATATATATTTTCTGATAAATGAACCATCAATTCCCATGATACAGGGTATACCTAAAGTACATAAAGATGTTATGGATCCTCCCATGAGACCCATAGTATCTGGAAGAAACTGGTGTACTGAGTCAATATCCATATATTTGGAAAAGAAATTTAGACCATTGCTGGATAAAAATCCAATTGTATTAAGAGATGCGAAACAATTATTGAAGGATTTATCCAACTTTTTAAAGCTAGAGGAGAGAATGGTGATTTTATATTAGTCACCCTAGATGTTCAGTCACTGTTTACAAATATTCCAAATGAGATAGGCATAACTATGCTGCAGAAATACTTAGCAGAACACAGTGAATTTAACACTAAGACCATAGATATGTTGTGCTTTCTGATGGAGACAGTACTGGAGAACAATGTATTTCTTTTTGTACATGAAATCTATCTACAAAAGGATAGCATAGCTATGTGCACATCATGTGCCAATAGCTATTCCAACCTGGTGATGGCAACATGGGAGGAAGATCATCTTGTAAAAGGCCCTTTTTAGGTATATTACATTATACTGTAGGTTTATGGATGATTTATTTTTATTATGGGATGGTAGTCAGAATACATTAAAATGTTTTATGAATATATAAATGGGTCTATATCAAAACTTTGAAGAAGTAAAACACTGAATGTTAAAACATCGAACCCACAACATCGAATGATGAAAATAGCAAAGGCCCGTAACATCGAAATCGTACCTAGGGCAAGATTTCGGTGGGCCGTTCCGTGGCTTCACTATTTCCTTCACTGTGGTACGAGAGTTACGGACCTTAGGGTTAGGGTGCGGATTAAGGTAAGTGGATAGTTAGTAATGTATGTATGGTGTAGTGTAGTGTAGGGTTGGGTTTTGTTAACTGTATGTATGTGTATTAATTGCTTTGTTTGTGTATAGTTTCATAGGGTATATATGCAATAGTTACGGACCTTAGGGTTAGGGTGTGGGTTAAGGTAAGTGGATAGTTAGTAATGTATGTGTGGTTTAGTGTGGGGTTGGGTTTTGTTAACTGTATGTGTGTGGTTTATTTATTTTGGTGTGCTTGTGTTGTGTGTATGTTTCTCAGAACAGCAAATTATTTCCCTGGGGAAAAATTCGCTATTCTGAGCGTTCGATGTTTTCAATATTCGAAATTCCAAGTTCGAACATATGGTGTTCGACATTTTGGAATTTTGAATATATGATATGGACCTATATAAACAACACTACTGCTTTTCTTAAATTTACAATGGAATTCTCGGATCAAGAAATTAGTTACTTAGATATAAATATTACAAAAGACAGGGTAAAAGGTGTCAGTACTAGAATTCATAGAAAGGATTGTTACATAGAACAAGCATGCATCCCTCCCATATATTTAATAACACTGAAAAGGTGCAGGTGATGAGAATATCTAGATTATGCACAAATGATGATAACTTTGAGCAGGAGCTGAATGATCTATCGAACAAATTTATAGATAGAGGTTAAGAATCACAGAAGGTTAACATTACTCTCACAGAGATTAAAGAGATATTAAGAGTGCAAGCTAGGCCATGTTTCTTAGAGAATGATACAGTGAAAAATAAGAAACATGCTAAGGCTAATCCAGTGAGAATGCCGGTCTTCTACTCTAGTAATGTTAACCAAGCCCTGGATGTATATAACAATTTTTGGCCTATAGCAGATGAAAAAATAGTGAAATAGTTGGATCACGACCCAGTTTTACTTAAAAATATGAGATCTCTAAAAAGGATTTTATGTTACCCAGAAACAAGAGATGATAGTGCTGAGATTAGAAAGATCACAAAACCATGACAGAAGTGTCATTTTTGCACATGTATTGATGACACTGGCCAGTTTCTGCATCTGGATATGAATAGAAATGTTATCTTTAAAGTAGAAGCAGATTGTAATACCATGCACTTAGTTTATTTAGCATATTGTATAGAATGTTGGTCATTTTACATAGGAAAAACTAATTGTAGACTTGGAGACCGAATAAGGGAACATCAGTATAATATAGCTAGGCAAATATCTGCTAATGCGCTAGCGAACCATATTAGGAATAATGATAATAAACATTATTTAAAATTTTTAGTTATTATTAGGATAGAAATAGGGGAAAGGATAGGGAACATCAATAACAAAACTGAAGAAAAGGAGACAAGATGTATCATTAGAATGAGAGCGAATAAAGGTAGTGGACTAAATGACAAAGTTCCTATATAGCCCATATTAAAATCTAGACCACTACATATATAATGTTATTGCCAGTCAGTTATTATTAGGGTTTTTTGGAGTATTTTGACTATTTCTTTGTGAATAAAATATATAAAAAACAAGAAAATAAAAAAAGTCTGTGCGTATTTATGTCTGTGTGTGTGACTGTATGCGTGCATGTGATTGGGAGTGAAATCGATCAAACCATTATTTTACACTTGCTAAGCAGTGCTTTTGCTGTTTAGCCTGTGTAAAAACTAAATGAAACAAAAAAGTGTGTGTGTTTCTGTTTCTGTGTATGCATACTTTTGTGTATTTATGTTTCTGTCTGTTTATATTTCTGTCTGTGTGTGAGTGAATGCGTGCTTGCATGCATTAAAGCGAGATGTGTGTGAGTGAGAGAGAGAGACATGTGAAAGCGATCGAACACAAGTAGCAACAGCAGTTGAGAGGTTTGCGTACCTCTTCCACCTCTTAGCTCAAGATATCTGGATAAAGCCTAAAATAAAGGGGAGAACAAAAGCTCACCATAGGAGCACATTTTAAATATTGTTTTATAAAATCATAAAGTTGCTTGAATAATAGGATGTGTTTAGCATGTATTTTCTGAACCACAAGTGTGTGTGCAGGGCCGCTGAGAGAAAATCCAGGCCCCGGTACAAAGAAAGTGTGTGGGCCCCCCCCTATACAAAATTCTACACACACATAAGTGTGTATATTATTATTTATTTATTTATAATTCTAACAATCGTAGATTACATTGATACATTTAGATAAGTAAGTATAGGTATAAATGTGAAATGTCTTATATGTGGAGATTTCTCCCCGGGACTCCACTGAAAATGGGCACTTCTGGCCCAGCTGGACCATCCTGGTAAACAAATGCAAATAAATAAATAAATAAAAAAACTTTTGCATCTAAGACAACAACTGTAGCGCTAATAATGAACTTTGACATTTTTTTCTGTTTTTATTCCCTACTTGATTTAATAGATGAGAGTATGAGTAAGTCATTGCTTATCAGTAGACTAAATTACAAGGTTAAACAAAATTATATATGTGTGTGTGTGTGTGTGTGTGTGTGTGTGTGTGTGTGTGTGTGTGTGTGTGTGTGTATGTATGTGTGGATTTAATATACAATCTTTGAAATTATTTAAATTGTGAATGCTTCTCCTCCCCTGTGCCTTTTCCTGTTCTGTCCAGCTGTCACAGTATGTCCTTACCTTTTTTTCATTTGACCCCCCCCCCCCCCCATATGTTATGACGTTATGCATTAGGGCCAAACCCTTTCCTATCTCAATTTTGCCTTCCTCATTTTTGTTAACCTTTCCATTGTTTGCCTCCTTAGCTTTTCCCCATTTTAATATCTTATGTGCCCTTTCCTTCTCCCTCAGTATAACATATAGCATTGGTTTCTCCTTTTGGACATGGTGGTTGCCTCTTCCTATTTTACTTTGTAATCTTGTCCCCTTGACCATCTTTTCATACTCTTCTCACACACTGAGACCTCATGCATCCCACTACAGTTGATCTAGTACCTCATGCAATCCTTCAAACTGACCTCCACTTAAGTGCTTACTACCTACCTGGTTGTTGGTGCTCAAACAAATTTTCTATCCACTATTACTAAAATACCTCAAAGTAATGCCTTAACTAAACGCCTAAATGGTTCCATCAGTATTTGCTGAGAGGCACTATGCTCTTTTTGTGTTGATGTAGATTATTTTTGACAAATAGCACTCCAGTATTTCAACTCCAAACCTCACAAGTTCTATTTCCCCATTAGCCCACATTAGTAAGCATGTAGAACCATGGATTTGCACTTTACAACGGTCACTGTAGTCAACTTGGTTGAAATAGACATCTTTAATCAATGCAGTAATAGTCTAAGACAACCACCTACTAATTAAAGACAGTGACACAGTGGGTGACAGACAATTACATAATGTTATTAGAAGCAAAGATCTCACACAAAGTCATTACAAATAAAAAAAGCATTATGGTGGTAATTATATAACTATTAAAACAAATGACTTATGGGTTTCTAAATTATCAGTACAAATAACATTTATCTGTTATTCTACTCACTTTAACTTGTAATATCAAGCAATATTTCTCTTCAGATGATATTTTTGCCATTCAAACTCATGGCATTCTGATATGTAATGAATGCTTCACCTTTTTCTTCATATGCCACACACATTTACTTTTCATATTATCAGTCCAACAGTACCAGACATTTTTATATTTTTATTCTTTGAAATTAACTGATAAAGAGGCTGTGTAAATGTCCTAACACTTGCAGGCTTGATCTTATCAACAGAGACAATTATTTTTAACATAACACTTGCATGAATGTTTAAAGGTGAACCTTAATATTTGAAAAAAAAAAAACTCTGAAAAGTGTTTCAGGTCTAAGAGCATTCTGAAATGAAAACACTTTCTACGAGTAAACATTCCAAATCTTATTTTTCTTAATTATCAGTTCAAATAGCATCACAAATTCAATAACTGGTTTACACATTTAGATAACATTGCTTAAGTGACATTCAAAAAAACTGGTGAATAATTTCTCCAAATACTTCAGCATAATTGCAATTGGTAATGTTAACAACAAAGTAGCTACTCAGATATTTTTTTAACTCTAATATGTTTTCATAATTAATAAGTACTGTATTTCACCTTTGTCTTAATATAGCATCATTTTTATGCTCGTCGTATTGTCAGTCCACTAATATTATTAGCATTCATAATCATTGGCAACAGGGAACTGAAGCTCTCTACTTACATGATGCGGCTGTATTTTACCAAAATTTCTTATGTATGTA
The DNA here is from genome assembly GCF_019279795.1 of Protopterus annectens. Lineage (NCBI taxonomy): Eukaryota > Metazoa > Chordata > Ceratodontiformes > Protopteridae > Protopterus > Protopterus annectens. Next base: position 328,669,590 of record NC_056748.1, read on the forward strand.
CTTACGATTTAACAGGTAGCAGTACAGCAGCTTATTTATTCTTGGTGCATTTTCAGTTTTTACTTGTTGTTATTTTTCTCTTCAAATGACCATGAACGGCAATGTGGGAAAGAGAAATCAAGCAACTGTGCAGGTGCGAACAACTACGTTAACCACAAGGCGCCAACGCGGAAACCTCATTCTTTTCTTTTTTTTTTTTTAATAGTGGGTGGCGCGCGTGTCCATGCGTTTGTAAAATACTACTACCACTACATAATTTATTGGGCTTCATTGGGCCCTCTTGAGCTTCATAGGCCCTGGAGCGATATACCGGCTGCACCCCCTCTCCTTGGGCTTGTGTGTGTGTGTGTGTGTGTGTGTGTGTGTGTGTGTGTGTGTGTGTGTGTGTGTGTGTGAATTAGAGAGTGAGATTGATCGACCAGTGGCAGCAGCAGATAAGAGGTTTGCATATCCCTCGACTTTCTAGCTCAAGATATCTGGATAAAGCCTGAAATAAAGGAGGAACAAAGGCTCAAAAATAGTAACATATTTTAAATATTGTTCTTATAAAATTACTAAGTAGCTTAAATTACAGGATTTTTGTTAGCATGAATATTCTGAAGGAAATAAAGTATGAAAGTCAAATCTATGTCAATATTTTAGTGACTTCAGTCTCAATGATTGGCAGCAAAAGACACATTTTAGAAGGAAGGGACCAAAAAATAAAGTAAATATGTGGATATATTTTTAAATGTTATATTTTGGATGTAAAATGTTTCCTCCAGTGCCAATTACATATACTACAGCAACTTTGAAACATTAGGCAAAGGAACTATTTTACATCAAAAGTATCTAAAAAATATAGTAGTAAAAAAAAGTAAGTAAAACACAACAATTTTACAAACAGTCCATTCTTTAAGCACAATAATGCCCTCCATGGTGTGTGCTATTATGGAAATAATGCCCTTTCTTAGGCCCAAAGTTGCAAGTGTCTAGCCACAGAACAGCCCTGGGCAGGTGTTTTTTCCATAATAGCACACACGCTGTTGGGCATTATTGCTTGCTTAATGGAATACTCCAATGTGAATAATTATGCCTGATATGCAGACTCATTGCTTCTACCTCCATAACAAACAACAATGGTGAGTACAGCCACCTGGCCTAGTGACCCCAATTATTTCAAAGGATTCAGATGTTTATTGGTAAGTTACTACCCTAAGAGACTTATATAATGATGAGCACCATCCGATAAAATTACTTGGAAGGCTAAAGTCATGATGGATTTTTTGCAGCTATTTACAAAATAACAAATCAAAGTCTATAAATGAAACTGCTGTGGAATTCTGACTCTTCTGACATAATTCCTGGACATTTTAAAAAGTCTCTATGTCTAGGATTCCCTATCTCACTAAATGTAACCTTGCTGAGAATCACCCAGTATCCTGAATAATGTGTGTAGCCTATTTGCCAGTATCTTCGCCAACACTTTTGATTCTCCTGGCATCAGGGAGGTGGCTCTGTAGCTCATCAGGCCTTGTGGATGTATCTCTTCTTTATGGAAAGTGAGACTACTGGCTAATCTGGCAAAATGAGATTTTTCCTCTAACGCAACACTTTCCTTTTATAATAATAACAGTACTGGTGTAAATATCATCCTCTTTGATTTATATAACTCTAATGGCATTCTGTTTGGCCCATCTGCCTTTCCTGGCATAAACCTTCTTATTGCCTTATCAACTTCCACTAATGTCAGTGGGTTATCCAGACAATTGGCCATCTCTTCCCTTATTCAGGGTGACATAATTTTGATGGAAAAGTAAGTCCGTAAGTTGGACTGTATGAGAGATGGTTGTTGATAGATTGATTTATATGTGTCCATCATACATGCATTTATTCCCTGGGCTGAATTAACCATCTTGACTGAGGTATGTTGTAGAGATGAGATGGTGTGGGCGGTCTTGCATTCTTTTAATAGCAGGGTTAAGAGCTTAGGAGGTTGTGTCAAATTCAGCCAGTAGAAAAGCTATATTCTTTCCAGTTTTTGCAATTGAAAGACATAATATCTGGCTTTAATCTCCTTTTTAAGGGTTTCCACTTGGCTAAACTTGTTGGACCTCCTCCACGTTGTTTGGACATATCCCTAGGTTAGATGAGCTAAACAACTTTCTGCTGCCTGTATTTCATTAGATATTCTTACTTTATTTTTAAATTGCACATGACTTATAAAATCTAACAAATCAAATTTGAACATATTCTAAGGTGCACATGTACTATCCACCATGGGACTAGCTGTTTTCAGTACTGTGATATCCATTGTTTTATTTTCTCCAAATTGTCCCAACGTTTTAATTACAGGGGATCAATTCTGGGTTTATAAGGTGTATGGTCTAATTGTCCCTTGTCCCAATGCAATCTAACTTTACATTGGTCAGATAGTGCATGCAAGAATTTTGCAGCCTTATTTACCCCCTCTACCTATTGCTGGCTAATCCAAAAGTAATCTGTTCAGTTCATTACCACCCAATTAAGGTGCAAAATATGTAAAATCTTAACTTTCTTGATTGATGGCATCCTATATATCAGCTAAGTAAAACTCTTTCATCTACACATGTGCCACATTCCTGTTCTGATAGAGTCTAATCCTACTTCCTAGTAACCATTCCAGAGATGGACTCACTGCAACATTGAAGTCTCCATCAGTTATTACTGGGAAAATGATCCCTACTCCGTCTCTAATAATGCGTTATGACAAGTGGTCACTGGCCATACATTTTCTTTATTAGGTCTGTAAAATATTGCAAGTTCAAGTAAAGCTTGTGGTCTTTTAACTTTGGGCACCACCCATCTCCCTTCTGGGTCAATCCTCATGTCTAGTCATCTAGTCATACTTATTTATGAATTTGTATTTGTATCTTTTTAGGTGAAGAATTTAACCTCCTTCCCAGGTCTTCCCTGAAAATGGACCATAAACTCAGTGGGATGCCTCTGTTAACAAAATTTCAAATAAATAAAATAAATCATTAATGGAAAATTGAATGTTATTTTTCTAAAACATTAGGCTAAATGCCTAGAGAACAAAACAAAGAGTACTTGCTAAAAGCACAGCTATACAGAAAGCATTATCTTGAAACATGAAATTATGATATTATAAATAAAATTATAAAAAGCATATGTATTCAGCTGATTACAGGTGAGGGACAAGCCCTGATGTCTCCAATATTTATTTTGTCTCTCAGACTGTGACATCTTAGGTTTATGGGTAAAAACACAATGTCACTTGTGTCAAATCTCACCTCTATAACAAGTTCTGTGACCACAGAGTGAGAATAAATTCGAAGGGAGATGCAGTTGGCTATCTCCCTGTAAAACTTTGAAAGCATGTATTCTATGTGCAGTTGGTTATCTCCCTGTAAAACTTTGAAAGCATGTATTCTATTTTATAATCATCTGTATTTACATTTTCTGCTGTTTGTTTGTATTAAGCTATTTTTCATTAAGAAATAAGTTTATCATGATATATACTTTATTTCAGTTTTCTGCCTCATAAACTGTTACTGTGAAATCTGTCATTTAATTTAATCTGCCTTATTGCTGATGCCCAGTTTTATGTTTTGTATTGTCAGAGGGATGAATGTTGAGGCGCATGGTTGAAATGAAATCTAATCTGAGCCATTCTGATGCTTAATTGGGCTTGTAATGTATAATAAAAATGAATAGTAGCTTTGGGACTTAAGAAGTAATCATTTTGTAAACTGTCTTTTGGGATTGTTATCTGATAAAGGTTTTACATTACTTCATCAAATATGAATTGCATAATGTAAATAAAGTAAAGCATGCATGTTTTATCCCTGGTCTGACCATAAAACATTTGCTGTTGTAGTGAGGACTTCATATCCTGACCTTGTATAATCTGTCTTTTGTGATTTGATCTTTAGACATTTGAAAAATGGCAGTGAAGTATGTAACAGCTGGTAAAATGCTCTGTGGAATATTGTGCTCAGTTCTGTATATATGTTATTAGGACTATACAAGCATAACATGCAGTTTAGACGTGGGAAATATAAACAGTGCAGTCTCATACCAAGCTGATGAGAAGAGCTTAGCATGTGCGGCACTGAGGGGAGAAAGTGGTGTAGATGATGATAACATTTAAGTATCTGACATGGTCCACAGAATGCAAATAAGAATTATATTTCTAAAAAGAGACGACTAAGAAGAAAATAGCATGCTTTGCTGTTGGATGGCTCAGAGGAGATAAAAGGAGTGAATGAGTAATGTGATCACTGAAACAAACTTTCAGATAAGGAAACTGGTTTCAGATCATCAATAAAATTGTAGAATATATGGGGAAGTACAGTTGTATAAGCTGAACTTACCATAACAGTAGGTTCATAGGTTCATAGATAGATTCATAGATTAGTACTACGCTAACTGCCTTTGTGAGCCATTTTAAGCCTAGCCAATTACTCTATGTGAGAATCAAACTCTGAACCTTGTGGCTGTAAGGTAAACAGCTTAACCATTATACCAACCTCCCAACCAGTAGATGTTCGAATGATCACTGCTGTTGCTGTCTTAGCTATATGGGTTATATTGTACCAAGGATATAACAGCTGACCAGCTTCCAAAGCTTCAGGGCACCTTCCATGTGCCAAATCTGTCAAGCAGCTTGAGCTGAGCTGACTAAAAGACAAGTTTGGACCAGAAGCCCTTCAGAGCTTTCCTGCCAGCAGAGAGAGGGAGGCTGAGCCCTGAAAGGAGAAGGTCAAGAGTAACATAAAAAATGAATGTCCACACCCTGTCATAAAAAAACACACCAAAAACAAGGAGGGGGTGAAGGGAGGGAGTGTCTACTTAAGCAGTGTTTATTTGAACATCTACTGTTATGGTAAGCTTACTCAGCTGTACTATACTCTTCATATTGGTCACTGTTGCAGTAGTCTTAGCTATATGGATATATTATCTTATCTAATTATATTTGGGAGTTGGAAGCAGAAGGGTCCAGGATCCCCTGGAGAATGGTCCTAGCAAAGCATGATCTAGACCTGGAAGGACTCCAGCTTATAGTGCTTTGTAAAAGTATTTACAGAGGACCAAATAGCAGATTCTAGAATATTGCTAGAATCCAACCGTTTCCAAAATGCCATAGAAGAAGCCAAGGTCCTTTGAACAATGATTCAGACTTGTTGGAGTGTCCTCAGTTTTGGGAGGTTTGAGACTTCTGTTTTGGAACCTCCTTGCCAGTTCTTTTTAAATGTCTGTTTACCAGAATTTTGTTGAGACTGTTTTTTTTTTTTTTTTGCTAAAATTGGATGAGAAGAAAGAAAATCCCTTGGACAATTTGGATATGGAGGGCTAACAAATCTTACAGATTTCTGAATCAGCTTGCACCTTTCATCAACCTTTTTGATAATCTCTGCAGCAGAGGGGTCAAACTCTAAATCTCTGTCCAACAGAAAATTTAAAAATCTCATTATTAACATCTTCTGGAAGGTTCTGAGAATGCAGAAAAGCTCCATAAAACCGTACCAGTGGCCATAACCCTGGAAGAAGTATTAACAAAGTCATACACACACTGTAAACAATGAGTAGTGACCTGTGCAAGAGAAGAACCTAAGTTATTTAAAGCAGATTTTTCTTCACAAGAAGAAACTGTAGATAAAGCATTCCTCATACTTTCACAATATGTTGGAATAAACTTATGAGCCTGGCAATTGAAAATTCTGAAATTCAGTGTTGCAGAAGTATACATTTTTCCCCACACCTATCAACAGAAAGCATAGGATTGGAATTAAGTAAGAGCAGAGGAATCAACTATGGCTAGATCTGCTAAAGCAGCAGGACAGGAGTGGGTGTAAGTTCTGGAAAATCATTTTGTAACAACTCTTACTATTTTGAAGGACAGTGAAATCTCAGTGTTCTCCCACTGAAAACATAGAAACATTCTGGCAATTGTCTCAGAGAAAGAGACCCCCCACAGGGACAATCAGAAACTGAGCTCTCCTCTAAATGTGAATCAGAAATCTGATGACAAAACCCAGAATCTGCTCCTGCATCTTCCTGTTCAGATTCAGAATCATGAATCTCTACAGGAAAGGAGGTATCATGTTTTCTTTTACTGTAAAATACTTTAGAAGAAGGAACAATAACCTGACTTAAACCCTGAGCCAATCCACTAAACTACTCGTATCCAAATAAATTGGTTTTCTGTTTCTTTTTGACAGGAAAAGTAGTCAGCTACTAATGGCAGCTGCTGCTTCAGCAGGGATGGGCACAGTATTCTGACATACTCAGGGAAATCTTCCCTGTTCCCTCTCTGAGGACCAGCAAGAGTTGTTCTCATTTGCCCACTGAGGGGACTTCAATGGCTGCAGAGGACATGGCTAACCCCTGGTTCATAGTGGCTGTAGATGCGACACCTGAGGGCTCTGGGGTAAAAGCTGGGATAGTTGAGGTACAGCAAATGGCACAGCAAAGTCACTCATCTGTGGCTGAGGCAAATTGCTTGCCTGATGTGGTAGCAAAGCTGTTTGCTTAACTTTTTCTTTTCATGGCTGGAAGAAGGACTGACCATGGGAGTGACAATCTTTTCCAGGGGTCAAGCCAAAAATGGTGCCTCTGTCCTGGGAAAAAAAAGCAACAATACCAGTAGAACAGCCACGCCACAAAAGTTACTTTTTTTGAGGGAAAAAACACAGTAAAAAGCATGAGAGTGATCTATTCCATGGTCAAGTCAAAAATGGTACCTCTATCCTGGAGCAAACAAGCAACAATGCCAGTAGAACTACCAGTCCACAAAAGTTACTTTTTTTTGATAGAGAGAAAAACACAGTAAAAAGCACTTTTGAACACTAAGGCAGCCCCACAACCTTACAATAAACAATGTCTCCTCAGAAAATAGTTTATTAGTTGGATAACAATAGTTTTAAACTGATAGAAATGAGTGTTCCATTTAAACGTGCATTACAGTCTCGAGGCAATCCATTAAAAAAAAAACACTCAGCTTTAAAATAACATTCCAAAAGAGGAAAGTAATAAAACCTCAGTACAAAATAAGAAAATAGAAGTTTTTCTTCCCCAAAGGAAACATATCTTCCCATGCAAGGAAAGCACAAGCCAACCGTTGATTCTCAAAAGCCTCAGAAGAGCGTACTCTTTGACGGCAGTAAAGCACTGAAGGGCTACACACCCAAACTTTTGGACATGTGGAAGGTGCCCTGAATCTTTGGATGTTGGTCAGCAGTTATATCCTTGATGTAATCCATACAGCTAAGGCTATTACAGCCGTGATCACTATGAAAAACATGCATAATACATGTCTTAGCAGGAATTGTTATAAAGAAATAGGCTGTATTGTAGGTAATTCATAGGTTAATAGGTAGGTACTAGGCTATCGGCCCAAGGACCTAAGTAAGCCTAGACAACAATGTTCCCTGGCCTATGCCACCCAAGAAAGTTATTTTCCTGTGCCACTGTCGAGCAGAGACACAGAAGTGATCCCCGGGGTGTATTTCCTATTTCCCATCCACTCATCAAGATTTTTCTTGAAGAGTGCTAATGAAAAACTTTGCTTGACATATATGGGTAGCCTGTTCCAGACTATGGGAAGTCTCTGAGACAGGAATCTATCCCTCCAGCATGTCCTGTTTATTGTGGTGACAAGGTTTAGGTCCCTAGAGCATGTGGCTCAGAGGGATTGGGATTTCTTTAGGTGTAGCATGTCCAACAACTCTGGGTTTGATATAGCTTTATATATTAGGCAGAGATCACCTTGGAGTAGGCGATATGCTATGGAGTAAAGCTGGAGTTTTTTGAGGCGGTCAGTGTAGGGCATTTGTTTGAGGCCAGTAATCCTCTTTATGAGGTACTTCTGTGGCCTTTCCAGCTGCTGCAGATGTCTTGTGAGGTACATTCCAAAAGGGGCATTGTACTCTATAATGGGTCTAATGACTGTTGAGTAGAGGGGAACAATGACCTCTTTTTTCCTGGATGAGAACCCTTTTATGATAAGGTGTGCCATGTAGAAGGACTTCCTGATTACTGTGGCAATGTGACTATCAAAGGAGAGACTACTGTCCACCTGGGTCCCAAGGTCTCTTATCACGCATTCGGTGTTAAGTAGATTGCTGCCTATGTGGTAGTTCATGGGTACAGAGTTTTTACCAAAGGGGATGACATTGCACTTTTTGGCATTGAGCTTGACACCATGGCTTTGACACCAGCCATCTGTCTCAGCGAGGCCCTTCTGTAGGATGTCCACATCATTTGGGGACTTGACTATGGCTTCTAGTTTGCAGTCATCTGTGAACTTCATTATCCGGAGACCTTCTGTGTTAGCCTGTACTTCAGAGAAGTAGATACCACTTGTCACTGCTTTGAGGTCAGATTTGGAGTCTGCAACTTTTACAGTGTGGGTTCTGTCAGTGAGCCAGTTGGCAACCCATCTTGTGATGTAGGGATTTTTACTTAGTTTAGTGAGTTTAGCTATAATTCCAGAATGAGGGATGGTGTCGAAAGCCTTGGCGAGGTCAAGATAGACTGTGTGAACCACCTTACCCTCATCTACGGCTTTAGTGATTGCCTCAAAGAAGTTGATCAGGTTCAGGAGGCATGATCTGCCTTTCAGAAACCCGAATTGGGTGGGGTCCAGAGTTTGGAGGTTACCAATGTCTTTGTTCATGAGTTCCATGATGATACGTTCCATGGCCTTGCAGACCAAGCTCGTCAGGCTAATAGGTCGATAGTTCCCGGGATCAGTGGTGGCTCCCCCTTTGTGGAGTGGGACAACTGTTGCTGTGTGCCATTCATTGGGCACAAAGCCTGATGTGAGGCTATTATTGAACATGGTGCTTAAGTGGGGAGCCAGTTTGTTTTGAAGTTCATGTAAAACGCAGCCTGGGATGTTGTCCAGTCCCATGGATGCTGTGTTTTTGGCTTTAGAGAGTGCAGCTTTTACCCACGTAGTTGTGATTACAGGGACTCTGCATTCTTCCTGTATAGATATGGGCCCTTTAGTGGGTGAGGGGGGGGGGGAGTAGTTAGCACTGAACCTATCTGCTGGCTAATTGCTGGTTATCTTGCTGTTAGAGAACAAGGAAGAACCAGTGGGTTAAGATGTCTACAACCACCAGCCGAATCTGTGTTACTTTGTTTTACTCCTGTTGCTTTAGTTAATTATTAACCACAAATCACCATGAAACCATGTAGCAGGTATACAAATTGCAGCTGCAATAGCTTTTATGTTAAACTCTGTCTTGTATCAATGGAATTTGACTAGTTAATTTCAACAACTGATATCGTGCATTGCCATTCTTTCAAAGTTTATGTTTGATAAAATTTACTCTTTGAAATGCTTTCTTCCAAGAAATATCTAATATACTACATTTCCTATAATGTTTAATCACAAAGCCTCCTCTTTCTTTTACTGCTACACTCATAATATTACAATATGTAATATTATAATACGTCTTCCAGATTTTTTTCCTGCTTAAAATATTCACTTATACTTTATATGATGGGTTATGTGTCATCATCCACTTTTTTCCTTCCTGGCATTACTTATTTATTAAGGTAATTTTTCTTAAAAAAGGTAAAGTTTTATTAAGCCACACCCAAGCACGTCTGCTGTATCCCTTTGTGATGTCACCTTATGAGTACCATGGGATCTCATCAATAGGCTTTAATCCATCCATATTATCCCTGTGCAGCTGACATCACTGAGCAGTAAAGTTCACTGAAAACTGATCTCAAATCAGAATACCTAAAAACAGTTTCAGAGGCTTTATTAAAACAGGCCAAGCATACTGCAAATATTAGGAGAAATATAACACTGTAACAGACACAAAATACAGAGCAGAAGATTAGGTAAAAAAGCATGATCAAGTCCTTCAAATAAAATAAAATCGAGTCATTCTGCATTATCCTATGCAAAGTTTGATTTTTCATTGCGACTATTCATAGGTTCATAGGTTCATACTAGGCTATCTGCCCTAGGGCATTTATAAGCCTAGCCAGAATGTGTTTGGCTTTCGCCACCCATTTTAAATTAATTTTGCTATGCCCTTTTTCGAGGTTAGTATACTGTGCCTCTCTCTAACAGTGACACAGAAGTGATACCCGGGGTAAACCTACGATCTCCCATCCACTCATCAAGATTCCTCCTGAAGAGAGTCAATGAGGGACTCTGCCTAACCTGGACTGGGATTTTATTCCAGAGTGAAGGGAGCCTCTGGCTTATGAATCTGTCCCTCCAGCATGTCCTGTTTATTTCAGTGCTGAGGTTAAAGTCGCTCGAGCGCGTAGCTCGATGGGATTTGGATTTTCTGAGGTGCAGCATGTCCATTAATTCCGGGTGGGACATGGCTTTATATGTCAGGCACAGATTGCCTCTGAGCAGGCGGTATGCCACTGAGTAGAGCTGGAGTTTCTTTAACCGGGCAGCATATGGCATCTGTTTGAGCCCTATGATCCTCTTGGTGAGATACTTTTGGGGTCTTTCCAGTTGCTGCAGGTGTCTGGTAAGGTACATCCCGAAAGGGGCATTGTACTCAATTATAGGCCTGATGAGGGATGAGTAAAAAGGCACGATGACCTCCCCTGATCTAGATGTGAATCCCTTCATGATTAGGTGGGCTATATAAAATGTTTTTCTAACCACTTTGGCCACGTGGTTGTCAAATGAGGGATTGCTATCAACTTGGGTCCCCAGGTCCCTAATTACTTCTTCTGTACTTAATGGATTGCCACCTATGTGGTAATTTGTGGGCACTTTGTTTTTGCCAAAGGGGATGACTATACACTTTTTGGCATTTAGCTTGAGGCCATGGCTCTGGCACCAGTTGTCTGTTTCTATGAGGCCCTTTTGGAGGATGCTTGTGTCGGCTGGAGAGTCGATTATGGTGCCCAGTTTGCAGTCATCTGCGAACTTAGTCAGCCACAGTTCTTCCGTGTTGGCCTGTACCTCCGAGAAATATATACCGAACAAGAGAGGTCCCAGGACTGAGCCTTGTGGGGCGCCACTTGTAACTGGTTTGGAGTCTGACATGGCTCCAGCAATTCTAACCATGTGGGTTCTGTCCTTGAGCCAGTTTGCAACCCATCTAGTGACATAGGGGTTTATATTTAAGCTGGTGAGCTTATCTATAATGCCCGAGTGGGGTATTGTATCGAAGGCTTTTGTGAGGTCCAGGTAGGCTGTATGGACCACCTTCCCCTCGTCAATGGCCTTGGTGACTGTTTCAAAGAAATCAACCAGGTTTAAGAGGCAGGATCTGCCCTTAACAAAGCCGAACTGGGTAGGATCCAGTGTCTGTAGGTCCCCAATATCTTTATTTATGAGGTCTATGATGATTCTTTCCATAGCTTTGCAGACTAAGCTAGTCAGGCTTATGGGGCGATAGTTTCCAGGATCTGTTGAGGCACCACCTTTGTGGAGAGGGACCACTGTTGCTGTACGCCACTCTTTGGGTACATATCCTGTAGTAAGGCTAAGATTGAACAATAGTTTTATGTTTGGGTTTAGTTCTTCTTGGAGTTCATGTAGGACGCAGCCCGGGACACCGTCTGGTCCCATTGATGCTGTGTTTTTTGCTTTGGAGAGGGCAGCTCTTACCTGAGCATCTGAGATGTCAGGGGGGCAGCATTCTGCTGGGATAAATATTTGCCCTTTTGGTGGGGAGGGGGTGGAGAAGTTTGCTCTGAACCTGTCAGCTAGGATGTTGGCAATGTCTGTGGGTTCGGTGTACTTTTTGTCATTTTAGACTAATTCTGAGCATATCTGGGAATTCCCACCCAGGTTCCTAACATAACTAAAGAAAGCCTTGTGATTATCCTTAGTGTCCTGTGCAATTTTTCTCTCGAAGCTGGCCTTAGACGATTTTATGAGTGCCCGTAGTTTTTTGCTAATACTGATCAGAGATGCCTTCCCTTTTTGGGATTTTGCTCTATCATGTAGTAGCTTCCTCCTTCTATTGTATAGTTTGTTTATGGCTGGGGTCCACCAGACAGGACGTCTGCCTTTGGAGGATTGGTTCTTGGTTTTATTTGGGATTGCATGATCCATGCATTCCTGAAGGTGTTCATAGAATGTGTTTATAAAGGATTCTGTGGTCTGGGCCGTATTTTCCACAGGCCCGGGGGCTTTGAAGGATTCCACCTCGGTTTTGAGGAGTGTGAAATTTGCTTTAGAGAAGGTTTTCACTGTGGTTTTCAGGGCAGGGGGTGGAGTCGGGATGTGAATATCCAGTGAAATTAGTTTATGGTCTATATAGTCCCCATGTTGGTGATGATCAGGTCCAGTATGTTTTCCCCTCTTGTGGGAGTGGTAACAAGTTGTTCCATAGCATTTGAGTTTATAAATTCTAGGAACCTTTGGGCTAGGGTGTTGGAGCTAGAGTAATGCTCCCAGTCTATGTTTGGATAGTTGAAGTCGCCCAATATAATGGTGTTTGTAGAGACCTTCATATTTTCCAGTGTTCTCAGGAAGGCTGAGTGGGGTTTCTGGGTTTGGGAGGGTGGTCTGTAGCAGGCTATAAACTGGAAGGCAGTTTTACCCACTGTTAGTTGCACATGGATTGTCTCTGATGCTTCGTGCTGTTCCACCAACCTGGAGGTGTGGGTATCTTTGACGAATATTGATACTCCCCCTCCTTTTGTGGTACGGTCCAAGTTTTGGGGCCGAAAAGCATGGTATGACCTGGTAGTGCTGGGGTGCTCTCTGGAGCCTTGAACCAGGTTTCTGTTACTGCACAAATATCGATTTTCTCCATGCTAAGGAGAGTTTCGAGTGAGTGCATCTTGAGGTTTAGATTTCTGGCATTGAGTAGCATTACTCTTAGTTTCTTATCCCTTGTGATAACTATGGAGGTGGGTTTGTCTTTTGAGCCTTGCCTAAAAAAGGCACTATGGGGGTAGCAAGAGCCTTTGCCAATATCCGAAAGCCCAGGGGTGACAGGTGCAAGCCGTCCCTAGCGAAGCATCGTGGCTTGTCAAGCATGTCATCCCAGGCTGACAGGCATTGGATACCCTTTAAATGACACCAATACTTAAGCCAGTTGTTGAAATTGATCATCTTGTCTTCATATTGTGGCATCATTCTTGGTGAGGGTAAGATGCTACTCAAGATCAGGGTCATACCGGCCTGGGCTACATGCTCAGAGAGCTCCTCTATGTCTCTTTTCATGTAGTCCAGGGAGGTACATCTCAGGTCATTCACACCAGGATCGACAATGACTGTGTCATATTTGTATTTGCCTTGGAGTGACCTGAGTGCTTGTGTTATGTGGCGGATCCTAGCGCTCGACAGGCAGCTCACTGTGACCTTCTCCTTGTTCAGCCTGGTGAGCGGGACGTCAATGTGCCTGATGATAGAGTCACCTATTAAAAGTGTATCAGGTGTGTTGTTTAGCCTTAAGGGCTGTGACTGTTTGGCACACTGGCTTTGTGAGCTATGTGTTGCATGTGTTTTGTTTTGGAGTAGCGGTTGCTTGGGTGTCTGCTTTGGAGGTCTCTGCCGCTTAGGCAGATTTTTATTTAGAGCCTCCGAGTATGTTTTTGTGTGTTTATGTGTTTGGTTTGCTGTCGTGGTAGGTCTATGTGAGACTGGAATTGTAGTGAGTGTGGTTTCCTTCTCCTCCTGACTGGTTTCACCAGTACTAAGTTGAGAGAGCTTAGCCTCCAGTATGGCTATATGGTTGCATCTCTCACATGTGTTGGAATTTGTTGGGAGGAGGAGAGGGTTGTCTGTGTACATGAGGCAGTTGTAATATTGCCTCAAGATTCCCAGATTCACCAGCTGGACTGGAGAGGAGATTGACAACTGACCTTTGGACATGCTAGATTAGTATTGGGAATTCCTTTATAATTGAAAAAAAAGGGCCAATGGGGAACGAGGTACTCAAGGGGAGTTTGTGAAGGTGTAGTGCTTTTAATATTTTAGTGCTGACTTATATAATTGCTTTAGTGAGCAAGTGCCAGGTAACTTAAATGCAATGTGTTTCAGGTAACTTAAATGCAAAAACGACAAACAGTAACTTTCTTTCAAGTGAAACAAGGAAATAAGTACAGTAAGCAATGTAGATATCATTAGGGATCCACAGAAGCGCTGTAAAGCCATGTTTTAGGTGGAATTAACATTTCAGGGAAATAACAAGCAAACAAACAAGCAGCATACAAATAAAGCTAGATTCAGCAGGCCTGGATCTAGTCTATGCTACATCAAACAAGGTGTACCAATTTCAGTAAGAAACAGTTCAAATATGCAGGCACTATAAGCCTTTAACCAGAAATTCCCAGCTCAGAAGGGCAGAGTCTAGCCTCTCTTCCCACAAGAGTGCAGACCATGAACCTTCTTAATGTAAAATAACTGGCCTAAAACCCAAGTGCTTAAACCAGAACTAATACACTTTTAGAATAACAAACACTGAGCCCTCAATCAGCAGTTCACAACTTAGAAGGATGTAGGCTACCTGTCTTGCCACCACAGTGCAGGCCACAAACCTTCCTAATGTAAAACAACTGGTCTGAAGCCCAATTGCTTAATCCAAAAGACTTAGAATGATAGCTACACTTTAATCAAGTTACTACCAAGCAGTAATAAATACAATTGAATACTTTAAAGAATGCCTGGATTAGTGCTCAAGTTATGCAAACAAAGGTAGATTCAGCAGGCCTGGATCTAGTCTATGCTACAGCAAACAAGGTGTACCAATTTCAGTAAGAAGCAGTTCAAATATGCAGGCACTATAAGCCTTTAACCAGAAATTCTCAGCTCAGAAGGGCAGAGTCCAGCCTCTCCTCCCACAAGAGTGCAGACCACGAACCCTTTTAATGTAAAATAACTGGCCTGAAGCCCAAGTGCTTAAACTAGAATTAATACACTTTTAGAATAACAGACACTGAGCCCTCAATCAGCAGTTCCCAACTTAGAAGGATGTAAGCTACCTCTTCTGCCACTACAGTGCAGACCACAAACCTTCTTAATGTAAAACAACTGGCGTGAAGCCCAAATGCTTCAACCAGAATTAATACACTTTTAGAATAACAGACACTGAGCCCTCAATCAGCAGTTCCCAGCTTAGAAGGAAGGATGTAAGCTGCCTGTCCTGCCACCACAGTGCAGGCCACAAACCTTCCTAATGTAAAACAACTGGTCTGAAGCCCAAGTGCTTAATCCAAAAGACTTAGAATGATAGCTACACTTTAATCAAGTTACTAATAAATACAATTTAATACTTTAAAGAATGCCTGGATTAGTGCTTAGGTTATACAAACAAAGCTAGATTCAGCAGGCCTGAATCTAGTCTATGCTACAGCAAATAAGGTGTACCAATTTCAGTAAGAAGCAGTTTAGATATGCAGGCACGATAAGCCCTTAACCAGAAATTCCCAGCTGGAAGGGCAGAGTCCAGCCTCTCCTCCCACAAGAATGCAGACCACAAACCCTTTTAATGTAAAATAACTGGCCTGAGGCCCAAATGCTTAAAATAGAATTAATACACTTTTAGAATAACAGACACTGAGCCCTCAATCAGCAGTTCCCAACTTAGAAGGATGTAAGCTACCTGTCTTGCCACCACAGTGCAGACCACAAACCTTCCTAATGTAAAACAACTGGTCTGAAGCCCAAGTGCTTAAACTAAAAGGCTTAGAATGAGTTATACCAAGCAGTAATAAATACAATTGAGTACTTCTAAGATGACGCAAAAGCAAAATTAAGTAGGAAGAAACACAAATACAGTAAAAGCAGATTTTTTTTTTTTTGTTTTGAGTGAGCAAATGAGATGGGCCCAGGAGTTACAGGACAGAAACAAGTGCAAATGCAGGCCTTCAAATCAGAAAGTTGAGAGAGATGGAAGACTCAAGCATTGATAAAGTTGAAATGCATCTCTCCACAAGTTGCCTGTCAGTACATATATGTAAAATTCTGGTCTATATATTGTGTAAAATATTTTTTTTTACTTAGATGCATTCTAAAATATGTATTTGATACCTATAATATATGATATCCAGAATAAATTCATGTATTATGTGTAGGGACAATTAAAATAGATATGCCAGCATAGGCACGACATTCTTTCGTACCCTAGCACTACAGTGAGCTATATATTGTCTGTTTTTGCATACAAAAGACTGAATTAACTTTTTATATCTTGATTAAGTACTTTTAGTTTCAATAAAACTTTACTGAAATTAGGATTTGGTAGATGAATCAACTGTGTTTCAAATGAAATTCATTTCATAGTTAAAAGAGTTAAAGTTTTAACAAGCCTTTTTATAACATTATTACTGATCTTTGAACTTTGTTTTAGTGGTCAGTGAAGTGAAAAGTGTTCAGTATTCTATTCTGGTAATTTGTTTTTTTCAAAGTACTATTTAGGCCTTCAATTCATTTGGATCACTTTTAAACATCCAGAATAAATTTGTTATGCTTTCTTAAATCTTTAAGTACCTTTAAGTGCTTGTATACTTTTGAAACCAGTTTTCCTATGATATTTACTCATATTTCCATGGTGTTTCCATATTCAAGTTATTTTGCCAGAATACATTTGTCTTTATGTAAGTAGCCAGCTGTGCCATATGAAGAATTGCTAATAGCTGATATTTGAACTAATCAATCATACTTTGCATCTAACCACTTAACAGAACTGTATAAAAGCATGCATCACCTTTCTATACTCATGAAAGATCTATTTTCTGATTTTATTTCTTATAGCAAAATGTGTTTATTTTGTAAAGCAATACCTTCTGCTCTTTTGACATAAAAATAATTTTGCAGGTTTAACCACTAGTAGTATTTGGGGAAAATGTAGTATACCTGGCATGAAACTATATACTTTCTAGTCCTTCCCATGGCCTCCTGATTAGATAAATCCAGTTTTTTACCCTTAGGTGTTTATCTGACATATGAACTTCAGAATGTCTGTCACTACTTAATGTATTATAACAAACTGAGGAGAACTTTTTCTTAGGGAAGTATTTGCACTTTTTTTCTTAGTTATTGTTTTTAGCAGTTTTCAGTGTTATTTTTAAGTCTTCACCAGTATAAAAATAGAATTGAAGAGAAGCAAGTAACCAATCAGTTAGAAGTTATAGTGTATGAGCTGGATTTTAAGATATGGTTAAATGATTAATACACTCTACCAAAAGTGGAAGCATATGAAACATTTTGTCCTTACCGGTAATCATTTAAAATGTTGGGACCCCCCACAGTGAGTCCTGAAACACAAAGACTAAATGGTCAAAAGATCAAACTTATATATATCAAGGCTGAGATCAATACCATTTCACAAATATTCCCTTTTCTCCAATGTATGGAGATCTCAGAGTTGGTGTATATATATATATATATATATATATATATATATATATATATATATATATATATATATATATATATATATATATATATATATGTGTGTGTATGTTCAGCGTGTGTGTAGGGCTTGATCCCACATGGGGGTGCAGGGGAGATTTGGAAATATTGCAAGAAGTTTTAAGAAGAGCAATTTTCAAGAGTTACTCTTCTCCTGTGTTTTTGGTCTTTTTTTCATCTTTTCAACACTCAGCATTTCGAGTGCTGACATTTCAATACAGGTGAACATATTCTTCCTGCCCCTGAATTTAATGTAGCTGTGTTGCAACTGTATTGGTGCTTATGGATCTCAGAGTATACAAAACAAGCAACTTTGATTATACTTTATATAGTTCCCTAGTATAATTCTGAGACTCATAAGTGGGAGCCCCAAAACCATGAAAGAAGTTCAAAAATATAGGAGAACAGTGAATGTCGACTATCACAGTTCTTTTAATTTTTTTTTTTTTTTTTTTGCAGTCCTCCCCCCGAAATGACAGGCAAACTGAAAGTAACAATTGTCAGAAAACAAAGAGCCGATAATGAGGTAGATGCTACTGAATATCATTACCTCCTCTTCGCATATCAGGTATACTATACAGGTGTGGTATTGGAGTAGACTGAGGTAGTGTAGGGAATGTGCTGTCCTTTGGTATAATGTCATACATGGATGGAGATGGTACTTAGAACTGGAGTAGCAGTACTGGATGATCAATGTTCTTTACTATACTACCTTTTTTTTTTAAGAATTTGGCCCTCAGCCTTAATTTTCTTTCAAAGATGAAATAAGTTGTATCCAGTTCAAAACTGATGAAATGGGATGAGAAACCACACACTTGACAGGCTACATGATTCACATCTGGGAATAATAATAAAGTGCAAATTAAAAACAGGAGCTATAATGCTTTGGTTGGACTTGCCAACTAATACCAAACAAGTGGCACAATGCTGTGCCATCAGCAGTGTGCACCACAACAACAGTTCAATACAGAAGATGCTATCAAACTCAGCTCTCAAGTCACATGGGTACAGATGTGTTCCATTTCACAGAAACCATGGATCTCATACATGTGGACTACTAGTTTGAATTCCCTTAAGTAAACTAACTGACAGACATCACAGATGCACGTGTGGCCAGTGATTTAACATCTGTATTTTCTAGTCAAGGTATTCTTGATGTTATTGCATCTAACAGTGGTCCACAGTTTACAGTTCTACTTGCATTTAGTCAGTAAAGTAACTCAATGTCAGGGTAACTCTTAAAAGTAGTATATGTAAGGATGATTATTTAATCCTGATTAATAAGTGTAACAAACAGAGATAGGGACATTTTGTTTGTAAAAATATAATAATAATAATAATAATATAATAATAATAATAATAATAATTGTTGCAGAACATCATTGTAACGCTAGTTATGT
This sequence comes from Protopterus annectens, assembly GCF_019279795.1. Lineage (NCBI taxonomy): Eukaryota > Metazoa > Chordata > Ceratodontiformes > Protopteridae > Protopterus > Protopterus annectens. Next base: position 328,688,340 of record NC_056748.1, read on the forward strand.
GCAGGTTTGTCTTTAACATTGTTCTTAAGATGGCATAGATTTGTATTTCTTCCAGCAAAAAAAAAAAAAAATGAATAGATGTTTAGTATGTAATGAATATATTCTGCTCCAGCCTATATGTGCTGCATTTTATACAGGAGTTTAAATTGCATTTGACATATGCCTTGTATCCTGGTTTCTCTTTTGTCAGAGGATGGTGAGAGGGGATTTTTTAATGGTATCAACTGTCACTGATTTTAGTTGAAAAGCCTGCTCTGCATCCCTTCTAATCTCTTCTAAAACTGGCGTTTTGTGTAGAGAAATTGATAGACCGCACTTAATAAATAAGATACTAATTAGAGTAATAGGCTTATTTTACTTTAAAAATGCATATTAATTCACATTATCTTATTCTGTGAATTTATCAAGTTAATATTAGCAATTTAGAAGTGTTTCTGATTGTTTATGGATGTGGACATGACTGGAGGAAAAGGGCTGAGAGCTATGTGCAGAGGTGTAATGAGAAATTCATATTCTGTACTCAAACCTCATTTTGCTGCCACCACCACCTATCATTTAAAAAATGTACTCAACCCTTAAAATGTTGCCCCTGGCCTGTACACTTCCGAAAAGATCCATTATTTTCAGATGCTGCCTCTTATAAGTATAAAAAACTATTTTAAGACGGGAAATCCTATCATATAATTCACGTATTTCTGCACTGTCATGAGATGCAATGGTTTAGCCAAAAGTATTTTGTTTTGAGCTGCTGATCTTGCCTTTGCATAGTTTTATTTAGACCTTAAAATAAGATGTGATTTTACTAGCAGCTGATCTCTGGTGGTACATAATGGGTGTAATGTGGAACACTGTGTTTTTGTCAGGCATCTAAAACTGTGTATGAACTTGCAAAGCAAGGTCAACAATTGACTTAAAAAAAAAGGCTTACTTCAGTCATAGAAAAGAAAACAGTGGTAATTAGACAATAAATGTTTAAGTTAGTGCTGCAGAAATAAACTGAGACACTCATGGAAGACTGGCAATATAGCTGGTATCCAGCAGGAGATTTCAGTTTGGCACACCAGATCTATCTCACTTATCCATTAAAAATAAATAAATGGAATGATTTTGCAGGCAGAATATGTCAGGCCAGAATGATACAGTCATCTGAGCAGGTAACCACACCTTTTATTTATTTTTTTAATTATATAAAGATCTGCTGGAAAGTTATCTGCTCAGATTTTTTTCTTTGCATAAAGCCAGTGCTATTTTACAAGTTGGAAAACTAAGCAACAGTGATGAGCATTTCTGCAACATTCTGAGGTTCACTGGCAGGTGTTTTGAGTTTCAGATTTCATACCCTACAGAAAATTCATACTGATGCAAGACCTACTGAACTTTCTAAGTTTGTAAGAGCAGCATTTAAAAATTGTCTGTATTTTTGGACCTTTGTCCTACTTTTATTTATGGCCTTATCCAGATTTCTTGCTGTGTGTGTGTGTGTGTGTGTGTGTGTGTGTGTGTGTGTGTGTGTGTGTGTGTGTGTGTGTGTGTGTGTGTGTGTGTGTGGAATGCCCCAGGTGCTACATGGTGGTGGGTAGAGAATAAGGCTTGAACCTTGTACCTTGAGCCCAGGTGGCAGGAGCCTGAATTCCCTACCCACCACCATTTGTAAAAACATTGCAGATTTTTCCCTCATACTTGTTCTATTCCTCATAAAATCTGTGGTTTCTGTATTTGTGTCCTAGCAAAGCTGGTAGTACACTGGTGCAGTGGTAGCATTGTTGCCTGACAGCTATAGGTTATTTGGTTTGATTCTTGGCTGGGGTGCCTTACCTTTTCTGTGGAGTCTGTATGCCCTCCCTGTGCTTGTTTCCTCTAGTGTCCTCCCATCTTACAAAGACATGTGTCTTAGCTGGAGTGTTTCTCCCTGGGTCTCTGCTAATAATTAGCTTTTGTTCCAAGTCAGACTTTCCTGGTTAATAAATATTAAAAATGACACGCATTTGAATATCAGACTTCATATTCTTCAGAAAGTGCATGGTAACGCAAAAGCTTTTATTCTAGCAATTTTCTAAGTGTATAAGATGGATATTTGAAATTTGTCCCTATCTTTGGGATTGTATTCCCACATTATTGGCTTCATCCAGATTTTTTGTGCTAAGGTTGAGAGCTATGGTAAGAACTGAATTCACTGAATATGTTTGGGAGCTATATTCCCCCATTACTGGCTTTGTCCGGGTGTTTTTTGCTAAGAGATTGAGAGCTATGGTGAGAACTGAATTCATTGTATGTTTGGGGGCTGTATTCACCCATTATTGGCTTTGTTCAGGTGTTTCGTGCTAAGAGGTTGGCAGCTGTGCTATGGTGAAAACTGAATTCACTAAATGGTAGCCAATTAAGTTTCCGTCTTCCTCTTTCACAAAACAGCTGATTTGGCATAGTGGTATGTTGCTCTGACTGTTTTGCACAGGGTCCTGGGTTTAAGGCTTGGCAGTGAAATGTATGGTGGTAACACAGCATTTTATTCTAGCAACTTTCCAACATTATACAAGCAATGTTTAAAATGCGTCCCTGGTTTTTGGGCTTTTGTCCCACCCACAATAAACTTTGGCTTTTTCCAGATTTCTTTGTGCTGCAAAGTTCAGAGATACAGCTGAGTGAGTAGATTTTATAAGAAGTTGAGAGCTGCAGAGGAGCAAAAGTTTAGTGCTGCTTATGCTGAGTCTGCTTGCCTTGTTAATAGCACAACAGGTAGAATACTTGCATTTGATGCAGTAGGCTGTGGGTTCTACTCCCACAGTAGATAGATGCATTGCTGATACTGTACTTTGCAAAGGGGGTGGATGCTGCACTCCTTTTTGGCGAAGATACCTAGTAACTATGAACCTGTTATTGTTTGCCATCCATTCCCTATTGCAATATTACTAGCTTATCATTTTTTTAGTGTAAGATAGGCAATTTATTCCTCAAGGGTAACGAGCACTTTATTTGTAGATGAAACAATGAAATACAAAGTTGTTTGCTAGCAGCAGCCTCTTCATTAGTTACAGATCTCTTTAATGTGGAATTATTTAGTTGACTTTTACTTCGGAGATTGTGCATATGTACTGATACTGGTGGACTGTAGAAGTTTGAGTAGACTTTTATGATGGAAATCTTCTGAATTGGGCAGTTTTGTCATTACTGGTGCATGCATTTTGTTTCATTGTTTACTGGACAAATTTCAAAACAAATTTAAAACACCCTCTAAAACTGTACTGTATTGTACAAAGAATATACTTTAATACAATCAGGAAGGTGTATGAAAGAGCATGTGTATGTTTCGTGTGCAAGGGGCCTGTGATTTGAAAACAGTCTAAACCCAAAGTTAATCTGCCACTGGCAAAATGTATTTTCTTTGAATGTGGGTTTCAATGCTGTTTCAGTGAATTTGAGTTTTCAAGGGCAGAGAAATTTTAATGCTAAGTCTGTTTTCATTGTGATACTGCATTGCTTTGTTTCGCAGATATGATATCTATTAGTGTTTGTGCTGTAAAATGCAAAATAAAACTTTCAAATGAAGTCCAAATCATCGCAGAAGTAAAGCAGTATGGACATTAGTGTTTATGGTTTTTGTTTTTCGGCTATTCCCGGTTAGTGTTTATGGTAAATGGGGTGAAATATCCAAGTAATGATTCATTGGAATGGCTGTAGGGGGGGAGCTCCATTCGACCATGATTTTGTGGGGGTGGGGGGGTGGGCAGCAAACTCAGACAGCCCCGGCTGAACTATACCTCTCAACTGTCCAGATTTTTGCAGAATGAAGAGATTTTTGCTTCTTATTTTTGGTTTGTTCCTCATAAAATTTGTGGTTTTCTGTCAAATCATTTAGGAATGAAGTCACTAAATAATGACAGACACTGAGTTTCAGACTTCATAACCTTCAGAAAAATGCACGCTAAAGCAAGACCTGTTATTCTATCAACTGTCTCAGTTTATATAAGAGCAATTTTTAGTACTGTTTATAAGTTCCCCCAATATATTTAGCCTTGTCCAGATTTCCTGCATTAACAGGTTGAGAGGTACGTGCAAATAAATTGCTTTATAGAATTAGGCATATCCAAACCTTTCAACTGTACCTGATTTTGGCTCAAAATGTTGCTCTTCCCCCTAATAATCTCTCTGCAAAATGGCAATTTTGGAAGAAAACATGGAGGGTTTACAATTAATAAATAACTGTAATAATCAGTTATAGATTGCTTTTATTTCAGAAATGCATGTAGACTCTTTTATTTTGTCAGCTGCTCAAGTTAGCAGTACTAATGTTAAAAAGTGTCCCTTCTTTGCAGGTTCCCAGCTGTATTGTGTGGCTATTTTATATTTTCGAATCACATTTTTGGTCCATTTTTCATAAAATTGTGTTTTTTTGGCAAATTAGTGGCAAATCATTAAAGGCTGAAGTTAGAAAATAATGACAGACATTTCAGTTTCAGATTTCATACCCTTCAGAAAATTCATACTAATGCAAGACTTACTATTCTATTATCTTTCTAAGTTTATAAGAGCAATATTTAAAAATTGACCTTATTTTTGGGCCTTTGTCCCACTTCTATGTATGGCTTTGTCCAGATTTCTTGCTCTGAGGTTGAGAGGTATGACAAATGTGTCAGGGCCATCGCAGTCAACCAGAGACATTTCAAATTGTGACATACTTGTTGCACCCCACTCCTCCATGTAGTGACTCTGGATGTGTCCAAGCAAGGCAAGGAGCAGTTATGCAGTATAAATGTGCAGACTATCCCCCCATCCAAGGTAGACACATGTACTACAATGGTTTTTCATCTGTCCTTGATTTTGCAGAATGTTCTGGTTTCTGTCATATTTTTATACTGTTGATTTATGCTTATTATTATTCAGAAAGTGCCTGTTGCTCTGTGTTTAAGTAGCAGTGCTTTAATGACCATCAGGTAAGCTTGTCTGAGATTGTAAGATGCAAGTAAGTTTTAATAAGCATACTGTTAAAGAATTGCCAACATTGAAAGCCTTTCTGTTGTTGCCATGCAGACAATACTTACATAACTAGATAGCATATAAGCCTTGGTTATTGAAATGCATATGACAGTATTTGTAATAAAGGACAGGATTACATTATTTTAAGAGCTCATTACAGGCTTTACCTGCAAACTAAACAGAATGCCAATCTATCATGTGCGGTCCATATCCTGTGCAGTAATCCTTTAAGCAATGTATGTTGAGCTTGTTTCCTGTTTGCTTTTCATTTTTTACTTTGATCATGTTTTCCCCATAAAACAAGTAGATAGTTGTCAGGCAGCAGGTCTTTTTTGGATAAGAAACATTTTTACAAGTGGGGGTATCACAGAGATTGCTACTTTCAGCATATTACTTGGTACTTTAATAAAGCTGAATATAAATTATAATTAGAACTGGAGTACAAGAAGAAGTGGTTTGAGTTGAGTGCTGCTTGTTATTCTTATACTTGATTTTGACTAGCATTCCAGTAATGTATTTAAAAGTAATTTATTTTTCATGCCTCGCAACCTTTTTGTTTCCATCTAGATATTAAGTAAGCTGTCATGCAGCCAGTGGACTGAAATACATTTTTTCTTCTACACTTCATTTTGTCTTGATTGGACTCTCATAATGATGGTTTGGCACCAGGGCAGAGTATTTAATTAAAGTTACAGTTTTTGTGTTTTTGAGCATAGCCCCTCCCCTTTCTAGTTGGCCATGCCCATTCCCATTGGCCCCACCCATTCAGCTGTCTCCTGCAGCCCCCCTTTGATTTGAAGTCACCAGCCGCCACTGGTGTTTAAGTCAAATTGCTTGCCCACTTATAAACAAGTAACATCAGAAAAACAAAACTGAAATATACAAGTATTAACTGTAGCTTGATCTTTTCTGTTGAGCTAATGACAATGCAACACTCTATGTGGGTATTATTACATTCTAACTTTTTCATAATCTAAAGTTGTCTCAAGGTCAGCCACTGCTATGTGGTTTTGTTTTACAGTCATGTTTTGGATATCTCTGATGGAATTGTAGTATTTATGTAGGCGTATAGTGTTACTATGTATTGAAGAATATTTATCTGGTAATATTTGTCCAGTGAGTTGCATTGACAGTACTTTATTTATTTATTTATTTTTACTTTTTTATTGTTACTGACAAAAGTGTCATTTTGCCTTTTTGCAATGATATTCTTTGATTGTTGTTAGTGGCCATCCCTTAAACAGCAATTTAACCTACCTCTAAATATCAGACTTGAATGAATGTTCTATTTAATGCTTTGGTCAGACTAAGAACTTCATTTTTAACACACATTGTCTAGCTGATGTGGTAAGCTTGTTTTTGAGTTGGTATACATCCATACACATACAATGACTGCAGTTGGTATCTAGGTGTGAAACTTGTAATTGATTCTGCAGCTAGAAGTCAGTGACCTGCCTAATTATTTTCTTGAGGTGATAATAGCCTGAGCTACAGATGCCTATCAGATGTCAGGGATAATAGACCAAATGTTAGAAGGCAATAATGCAAAATTCCACAAAGTATCTTTAGACAGAAATTATTTGGAGTGCTACTTTTAAATTATTTTTTTATTTTTATATGGTACAGTGTCTGATCCAGCAGTAGGTGACATAAGCAGTTGCCCATGACTCCATGAAGGCTAGGGGGCCCAAAAATGGGATATATATATATATATATATATATATATATATATATATATATATATAGAGAGAGAGAGAGAGAGATAAAATGCAATAATGCAATGGTTTTTTTTTTTTTGAAATTCAGATTACGATCCAATGATGCCAAACTGTTGCTTGCAATGTGCATGGTTGAACATGCGCAGGCTCACAGCATTATGTTTCTAATGGGCATGGTGTTTGGCTTGGCTACTTCCACTCTCTTAGGAGTGTGCGGGGGTACATTTCTACTACTGATGTATTTTTTTCTCTCTCAGGCATCAGACTATGCAAGCACCACTAAGTAGGTGCATTGGTCTGCCTCCCCCATTCCTGATGGACTTAATAATTCAGTCATTTCAGGGTTCAGCGGCAGGTCGCAGGTGCAGACTAGCAGGTTTATCATTGTCTGTTAAACCACACTTTATTTGTTTTACTGCTGTTAATTGGGTGATCCTGATGTGAGTCCCTCCTAACTCGCAAATCGTTCCCTCCTAAGTGTTAAAAAAATAAAAAAGAAAAGAAAAAGAGTTCAGTGCCAGCATCCAACTGTCTGAACACACATGCTGCATTTTATTATTTTATACTAATTTACTGGGTACGTTATGTTTTATTATTTTATGATACTCTTCTGACTACTTTATGAATTATTGTTTATGGTAATCTACTAGTTACTTATTTGTAGTCATTCGTTGTGCGTCTTTTTGTTTTGCTAAGCTTAATCTTGGGTATGAGGACTTCATTTTCCTGGATTATATTAATATATTTATTTGTTTGACATTTGTTAACCGGGTTAGTCCATCTGGGCAAAATCCCATTTTCAGCAGGGGCCCGAGGATGAAAGCTCCAGTGATATAAGTAAAAAAATACATACATAATAAAACTAATAATTAAAGTAATTACGTACAGTTACATAGAGGAATTTTACTAGATCTTCAGTTTATATAAACTGTGATATTATTTCAAGGCAGAAAATTTGTAATGTAGCGTAATTATTAGGGGTTATAGTAGGATTTAAGTTAAGGTAAGTAATAAATCGAGAGGAAGAAACTGAAGGGGGAAGTTGGTAGAGATGGGGAGGTTAGTTGCAAACAGAAGGAAGGGTAGCTTAAGTTGGGTCAGGAAAATAGCAGGTCCATGAGTTTAGCAGGTTGTCTTTAAATTTGAATTTGATATTAGTTTCCAGCTAATTACCTATTTCTTGTTTAAGCTTTACTATCTTTGGATGGTGTCAAGCTTTGTCTGGTGGCTGTTATTTGTGCAACTCTTATGTGAAGAAGCATCTTGCAGAAATCTGTGTTTGATTATCAGGATGTTCTTCATGGTGTAGTAGGCCATTTATGTGTCTGCCATCACATTAATAGCTTCAATATCCATTGATGTAAGGTCCAAAAATAGCTTTTATAGTGTCCCATCAATGGCCTAGATGCTAACGTAATCGATTGTTATTGTTATGCATATAGATACAGCATACACACATATGTATATAAATATATATATATATATATATATATATATATATATATATATATATACCTATATATACATATATATATATATATATATACATATATATATATATATATATATATATATATATACACACACACACACACACACACACACACACACACACACATATATATTTAACTTCATCAAACAGCACTATTGTTGACCTGCATAATGTTGGCACTAAATGATTGGCGTTATGCACATTAACATGCTATTGTGCAAGTGCTGAGTATGAATCTCAATGCATGCAAAAACTTTTAAACAAAAACATTAGAAAACATTGTTTTTTGCTACAGGTCAAGCCCCCATAAAGCACACTCCCTGTGCTTTATGAATACTAACTCTAAAGTTGCACAGTTTGCCAAACCCGAGAATCATCTGATCCATACCTCTCAACCACTAAGAGTGAGAAATCTGGACAAAGCCATATATAATGGGAAGACAAAATTAAAAAAAAAATAGACACAAAAGGGACAGACCAAAAATAAAATAAAAAATCTGGACATTTTGTGAAAATCTGGACCACACCAGTACACTAGGTATATGTACTACCCTGTAAGGTTTGACCTGTTACTTTTGTTGAAAGATGTCAACCATCTGTTTTATTGACCAAATAGTGTCAGCTGAACAGATGTTGACCAAAGCACTATTTGACAAAACAATGAGATAAAAACATTGCAAGTTTACAATAACGAACTCCTGGAGCATTGTATTTCCTCTTCAGGAAAGTAACCACTTGACCACCAATTATAACATTACAAATGGAAGCAAATTACACCCACTGAAGTGGGGGGCTTTACCCCCCACACCCCTACTTAAATATAACAACTCTGAGATCACACTACAGAGGAGAAAGGGCAAAGTTCACCATGGTGTCGAACTGGTTACTTTCCTGGACAGGAAATACGATGTTCTGAGAGTTCATGATTGTAAACTTGCGAAGTTTTCATCTCTCTGTTTTGAACATCAATGAAATGGTAAGTCGAAGTTATGAAGGGGATCCATATATGTATGTGTATATATATATATATATATATATATATATATATATATATATATATATATATATATACATATATATATATATATATATATATATATATATATATATATATATATATATATATACATACACACACACACACACACACACACACACACACACACACACACACACACAGATATATATATATATATATATATATATGTATATATATATATATATATATATATATATATATATATATATATATATATATAAAACAAAACAAAAAACCTCCCACTGCTTGGTACGATAAAGGCTGTCCTCCGCCACAAGAATAAGAATAAAACTGGAAATAACTCAGCGGTGATGATAATAAAAAAAACAAGGTCTTTATTTGCAAAACACACAACAGATTGAGCGCGCTTTCATCTCTAATCGTGAGACTTCCTCAGAATCAAATTTTCATAACAGGTGTTCTGTTTAAATACTCTCATAATGACCAGTTATTTACCATAGTAATGATTAATGACAATTGTAAATTGAGCAATCCTTCATATAAGGAATCTGCTTATACACTGCTTGTGATAAAATCACATATTATTAATAAAATGTTGAATAGAAACATACATAAGTATTTCTGATACATACATATGTATAAAAAATGTTTACACTCATTACAAAAATATATTATATATAAAAAATAAACAGATGAACATAAAGAATCTACCTAACATAAAAGTTTTGAAGGCAAATGAACATATGCTATTGAATACCTATTATATACAACACTTAATGAAGCAAGAAAGAAACTTGTATGTATGTACACCATATTTACACAATACTATGTACATAATAAAAACTACTCAACTAGTACTATATTGATAAAACTGATAATTTTAGTTGCTTATAGTTCATTTGGATGTGACGTAATGTAACCATCTTTAAAAACTTCTTTTGACAAATATTAGTATTCTCTACATGCTCATTATGCATGCCCAATAATCTATATGTGTCTTTAAAAGTCATTAAATATTACATACCTACATAGATGTCTTACTAATATGGTACTTCTATGCTGAAATAATTAAATACATTTTTATTTTTTGTTTTTTATTTTATCTCTTTTTAGATATTTATTTATCTCTTTTTAGATCAGTGACAGTAACTTCAAAGCAGGTTTAATAGAGATATGGTCGTTCATTCCTGGGTGTATACAAGAATCTAACCTCATCTGCCAAATCATCTTGCGATACTCTAATGTCTCCCAGTCTCCTCTCCTTTTATATATATATATATATATATATATATATATATATATATATATATATATATATATATATATATGGGTCCATTTCTTAATTTCGAAAGATCAGAATCTCGAGATTCATAATAATGAACCCGTAATCTCGAGGTTGTGAAATCTCAAACTTAATAAATAAAAAAGAAAAAAGTGACAACTGCTAAAACTGTGTTTCTGCAGGGGGGCAAGGCCGCCTGCATCTGCTACACCCCCTGCAACCTAAATCTACTAACTCCGAGATCGCTGTACAGTGAGGAAAACGGTAATGTACAGTGTAGAACGGGAGTATTACCATTCTCTTCACTGTAGCGCGATCTCAGAGTTAGTATATTTAAGTTGCAGGGGCTGTGGGGGATGCAGGGGGGCTTGCCCCCTGCTATAACATGGTTTTAGCAGTTGTCATTTTTTATTTTCTTTTATTTCTTAATTTCGAGATTTCAGAAGCTTGAGATTCTCGGTTCGATATTATGAATCTTGAGATTCTGATCTTTTGAGATTAAGAAGTGGACCCTAATATATATATATATATATATATATATATATATATATATATATATACATATATATATATATATATATATATATATATATATATATATATATATATATATATACATATATATATATATATATATATATATATATATATATATATATATATATATATATATATATATATATAAAAACTGTCACTTTGATCAAAAATTGTATTTGGTTGACTTGCAAGTGGTTTAGCTGGAAAAGTGAAAAGGTTTTGTTCAAATGGGTTCTATATAGAGGATAGGACTTCCCCCAACCCATATTAAAGCACATTCCAATGTTTTATATGTGATTTTGAATGCAGGATAGGCCAACCATCCTATGATCTGTGTTACTGTCCATTGTGGTGTTTCAGTTGAATGGGCATCACTGTTTTGTTTTATAGATTTTGTCATTCAATGAGGAAACAAGTCAGTGAAAGATAACAGACTCATATAGACATACAGAGAAGGTGGCCAAGATAATTGTTCTAAGGGCCAAGCTGCTGAATACTAAAGCATTAGTGTCCATTACAGAACATGGAGAGCTTAAGACTGAATGTTTCATTGTTGGAAGTCTTGACTCATGAAACATGTTTATACATGTGACTGTGTATTTCCATGTACATCTGTGCAAGCGCATGTGTGAGATGAAAGAATTTGTTTGAAGGTTTACTCATTCCTTCATTTATTTATTCATCCATTAATTCTATAATGCCTACTTTATTCATTTTGGTGAACTGATTTTGGCTGTTCATACCCGTCCTTCATTTGTTCCTCCAATCGCCAGGTTGGTAGTTGTTATGTACACTTGGGTCATAATTAGGACTTTATCCCATTGCACCATAGTGCCATGAGGAAGTGTAGCATAACTTTCAACATCTGAGCACAACAAATCTGGACTAAACCAAAATAATGGGGGACAGTGACTCAAAAATAGGGACAAATTTTAAATATTGCTCTTTTAAACTTAGAAAGTTGTTAGAATAAAAGGTATTTTGTTATTGTGCATTTTCTAAAGTATATGAAGTCTGAAACTCAAATGTCTGTCATTATTTAGTGACTTCAGTCCTCAATGATTTGCCAGAAAACCACAAATTTTAGGAGGAACACACTAAACATATGAGGCTGGACATTCTGTGAAAATCTGTACAGTAAAGAGGTTTGAAGGGTAGCCAGACCCTACCTTGGCAGTCAGAAGATGCAAGGCAGAGAAAATAAATCTGGATATGATGGTAGTCTATCTCAGAACACATGGACATATTTGCGGTAACCATTTCAAATGTCAGGATCCAAAAACATGGAGAATGAATAGCCAAAAAAAACAGACTTACATATTACTAAGTCTGTGATTGCGATTTCCTGGAATATTCCCTTTTCTGCAATGTATGGCAATCTTGGAGTAAGTATATATAAGTTTGGGGGGTGGGGGGAGGCTTGCCCTCCTGCAAAAAAGAAGTTGAAAGAAGAAGAGCAACATCCGAGATTCGCTGTTCTCCTGGATTTCTGATATTTTTTTTTCAATGTGTCAGAACTCTCTATTTTGAGTGCTAACATTTTAAGAGGAAGCCCATATTTTCACTTCACTTATACACCTCTAGGCAATTTGAAAGATCACCAATATATCTATGGCATGTCTTTGAGATGCCTGAAGAAAGGGATCCATCTATCCAAACTTCATTTGGTCAGAGGGAGGACACAGAGACTCCACCAAAATGACACACCAGCTGGTAACCAAAAGTGGATAACCAAGAGCTGTGAAACAACTGTACTAATCTACTAACCCTGTACCATCATACTCCCACCAAACAATTCATCTCAAGGAAATTGCAGCTTGTCAGTTTCAGTTGTTGTTATGTTACTGTAAAATTCCATAAGACAAATTAAATTTTAATATACATCAGATTTGCCTGCCGAATGCTATTTAAAACATATTTCTGGGTGAATTAATGTATAGTATTCCCATATTATGAGAAGCACATTTGCATTATGCAGCTTAGATCATCCAACTAATGGGCTTTACAGAACTAAAGCAGTAACTTAGCCTTTAGCTCTTATGGTACAGCAGTGGCCTTCCTTAGTCTTATGAAGGCCACATTACTATACCAATAGAATAACCTCTGTTCTCCCATCTTGTAATGTAATATTCTTGGAAGTTTGCTTAGTAAATTATAACCCCTTCCTGTCACATTGTGCTACAAAAGGATAAAGCTCCAACTGTGACCCAGATGACCCAATATTGACTAGCTACATAGATGCTGGAGGAGGCAATGAGGAAGGATGGTAGTGACTAGTTAAATTACCCATCCTTCTGGGGGGGAGGAGGTACAGCCCACTGGGGTGCTGGTACATACTGGTGAAAGGGCTGCATGGCATGTGGCATATGGGCCAGTGGCTCTGGCAACCGTGTCCAGGCAGTGTGCACAGAAAAAAGATAAAAGAACAATTATAAACCCCTCCTACCTCATGTTCCATGCAATCCAGTCTTCATCAGTTCATTTAATGAATTATACCTCATCTTCTTCCCTTTAAAATGTCTGTGCTTAGTCAAAGTAATATGTCAAATGCCTGCTGCATGCAAACAAATGATTCAGAAAACTATATACATATTATTGTCACTTAAATATTGCTTAAATACCAAAGGACTGACACATCATAAAATCTTTGCCAGGCTTCACTATTGTAATGATATTATTTTGTACACACAGGTTAGCTGTGGTCTACATATGTTATGCCACACTTTATTTTGTATGATAGTCCCTTTTACTTCACTTCATCTCTACCCAGTCAAAGCAGTGTTTTGTATGCCGCCCTATCCCCTACATGGACAAAATGCACACTGTGCATACCAAGCTTTTGGGACACATGTGGCCCCTGCATTATTAAGGCTACTTTGTCCTTCTGTTAACTTGAGTAGCTCTCTCCTGATGAGAGATGCTGGTTAAAGGGATAGCTTTGGTTTCATGACGCAGACATGGTGACTTTGAACTACTAACAGCCATTTCTGTCATTATGCAGTGCAAGCACCGTAATACAACTGAGGGCGAATCCTGATAATTATCATTCAGTTTAATGCTAACCTTAACTCTTCTCTGAACTGATTGTAAAATGTGATTTTTACCAGAGAAAATTCTGGAATAGTGACTGTGATAAGAAATACCCACTATAAGGGAGAAGCACTCTTTCTGGAATTTGATTGCTCAATGCAAGTGACGTATACATCATTCAGGATACTTTTAGTGCACAGATGCTCTTTTTATTAATTTGTGGAGTATTAAGAAAATTGCTTTGTCCATATAATGCATTAAAACTTGACATAGAACAAAGCTTTATCTTATCATGAGAAAAATATATTTTTTTAAAATCCATTTATAAATTGTAATAAAAAGGGAAACTGCTGAGCAGTGGAGGAGAGGACAAGCATGAAATTCAGATTTTGTAAGAGTAGAGAAAAAGTTAGGATTTGTTCTTGGTTTTGGGCTCATGCAGATAATTCGATTGCAGATCATCACCTTCATCTTTCATTATTTGCTAGGCATTGTTATTAGGCAAAATAACTCACAACACTGAATTCACTTCAATTTCTAAAGAGATTCAGACATAGTGGTAAGTAGGTGAGGTATTTTAGTAAATATGTTCAAAAGAGCTTTTGTAATAGTGAAACTTATGTATCAGGTGCCACCATGGATGATTATATATAGTAGACAATGAAAAATGGAATCAACCTTATTCTCAAAAACTAATATGAAACACCCAGATTTCAAAGGCATAGTCTGATGCAATGCATTAGTGCTTTTATTAACCACTATGTGTGCTCAAATTAAAGATGGCAAACAGTAATATTGCCGTACAAAACAGCTAACACAATGGCATTCAGTAACAATCAATGTAAAAAAAAATCAAAGTACTGTAAAATGAATATGTATCACTAATGTACTGGTTTGTAAATGTTTCAAGTATATATTTATGCTCTGTAATGAGCCTTCATATGTGAGTTTGTTCATAAACTATATATACCTGTCAGCTGTATTTAAGAACGTTGAATGTCACATTTAAAAAATAATGATCCATGCTTCGCTTTCAGGCTTTTAAACAAGACATGTGGCATACATACTGGGTAATCATCATACAGCTAGTACCACTTGGTCATATATTGACATCCTTCTGGATGTCTCCTTTTTCAGAATATTTCTGCTATATTTAATGAATCATGATGGAAGGTAACATGTACCTGAAAGTGCACCACAGCATGAAGCATACATCAGTCATAGTAAATATTATACCTCCTGAATTTGTGTACTTTATCAAGATGAATAATTCCCTTGGGCAATATTTGTCTTCTGTGAGATGCTGGTAAAACATACATCATAGCATAATATAAGACTGTAGATGACATAATGTAGAAGTTAAGAAATGTCGGGCTTGGCATTTTTGACATGTCAGAACTAAAATTAGGTTAAGAAGCAGTACAGAATTAGTATAAAATCCATGCCTGTAGAATTACTTATTCAAATGCCGCATTATCTGTGTAATTAAGTGCAATTTTAGACTGATTTAATTTCATTATATGTATTGGTGTAGATCTGTGGGGAGGGGACGCTGCCTGAACTAGCCTCATGTCTGTATTTTGCTTGAAACAAAGCTTGTTATGGTAACAGTACTCCAGGCTTGCACATCTTTTCTTTACTGCAGATTATGTAAAAGTATATTGTACAAAAGTATGTTTTATCATCTAACCACAAACCCAACAACATGACTGATCCTGCATAATCCAAATGTTTGTTATAGAAGTACTTAAGAAATACTTGCAGGTATTAGAAACAAACTCAGCCTGGATAAAGTACACCCTGAAATATACACAGTACTGTATTTTCATACAATTTACACACACACACACACACATACACACGCACACACACACGCAAGCACGCACGCACGCACACACACACACACACACACACACACACACACACACACACACACGCACACACACACATATACAAAATACAGATTTGACATTTGAAGATGTTTTCTTAAATTATTAGCAATCTGATCCATAATGACTCTCCTTAAATCAAATTACTACTTCCTATTGACTTCAGCAGGTTATGATATTCTGAGGAGGGCCTTAAGTAGTTTGCAGAAAAAAATAAATTTAAAGTATTTATTAAACTGTAAAACTAACAGAGCCTAATATAAACCTTACTAAACTAATAAACTGGATTACAAATGTTGTGTCTTTCTGCTTTTCCCGGTTAGGGGTTGCCACAGCAGAACTACGGTCCGCTAATGATTGGCTGTTGATTTTTACGTGCTGAGTTGCCAGCCCTAATGCACAACCTTCAACGAAGTTACGCCCATTCACGCATGTGTGCATGCAGAAGACGCTCTAGCTGAGAGTCGAACTAGACAGAGACAGTGTCTTACTGTGAGGCAACAGAGCTACCACAGCACCACCACCGCGGAAACAATAATATCACTTAAAAAACAACAGGAGTAAATCAGACATGGAACTGTCCTTTTATCTATAGCAACCTACTTAAAAAAACATAAACTCCTTTTCAGTAGAAAGTCAAAAATTAATGTAGATCATTGAAATGTGGAAACACTATTCTAAAATAGCAACACAGAAAAATGGATAAATAGAACATACAGAGCTCTGGTTTCTGTTGACATCCTGTACTTTACTATTCGAAAACTTGGTTTGTACCTCATGGCTTCAGCACTCATCACAAAACTTGCCTCCTTACCCTACAGTACAAGGTACTTTACGTATCACACACCAGGTGTCTATGTATATCATATGTATCTGGTGCACTGTGTAGAAAAATGTTTCCTTATCTATATTCTTAGCATGTTGGCAGCATTTAAACATCTTCTTCCTCCCATAACACTAACAATCCACCACTATTTCAATTTCAACCTGTTCCTACATCCCTTGGTCGCACCCTAATACAAAAACTTAAACCCACCACTCTCGCTGCAGACCTCCTACCTGCAGAATATCTACAAAAAGCTGCTAAAGCCATAGCCTACCCCATAACTATCCTTATCAACAGAACTATCTCTGAGGGAACCATCCCATCACTCTGGAAAATATTGCATATTATCCCCCTGCACAAAGGTGGTAACTCCATTGATTTATCTAACTAGAGGCCCATAGCCATATTATCCCCTCTGGCAAAAATCATGGAGAGGTGCATGCATAAGCAGCTGTTAAACCACTTACTAGATAACAACTTGCTAGCTATCTGTCAACATGGCTTCAGACCATTTCACAGCACCACCTCTGCTCTCTTATCCTTCACCGACTGCATCAATAAAAATCGTAATAATGATACACTATCCTCAGCTCTCTTTACTGATCTGTCAAAAGCTTTTGACATGGTCAACCACCAGCTACTCATAAACTTACTCAAAAACTTGTCACTAGCTCCTCCTGCTATACAGTGGTTTCAATCCGACCCAAAAAACAGGCAACAAGCCGTACTATGGCAGAATAGCCTGTCTTCCCACCTCCCAATTACCCTCGGAGTCCCTCAAGGCTCCATACTTGGTCCTCTCCTCTTCTCTAGCTTCACAAATGACCTACACTCTGTAATACCTCAAGCCACTTGTATTCCATATGCAGATGATTCCACATTAATATGCTCAGCCGGTTCTACCTGACATAGTCGAAACCACACAACACCGACAACCACATCACCGACACCACATATTCGACAGTCCATAAACACGAAACCACACATAACCGACAACGAAATAACCGACGGTACACAAACACGAAACCCCATACACTGCACACACCACAATAACAATTAAAAACAAAACACATCCCCATTCCACAAACCACACACACAACACAAGCACACCAAAATCCTTACAAGCCCACACTAAACCTTACCCTAACCCTAAGGTCCGTCACTAGCACTTACCTACCCGCCCTAACCCTAACTCACTTAACCTCCCTAACCTAACTCACTTAACCCACCCCTATCGCTCCCTAACCCTAACTCACTTAACCCACCCCTAACCCTAACTCACTTAACCCACCCTATCGCTCCCTAACCCTAACTCACTTAACCCACCCTATCGCCTCCCTAACCCTAACTCACTTAACCCACCCCTATCCCCACAGACCGTCAATCTCCACTTACCTGCTCGCACCTAACGTCATACTCACACAGCCTTTCCCCATGTCGGCATCCTCGGCGTTGGTGTTGTCATCCGTCGTGTCGGTCTTCTGCATTGTCGATGTTCTGCCACGGCCTTCTTCGATTTCGATCTTCTGGAGCTCCGAATTCCGATGTCGGTCTTCTGCGCTGTCGACGAAGTCAGGTAGAACCGCTCAGCCACGTCACCATCACAACTGCAGTCTCTTACCCAAAACGTGTTTAGCATAGTTGAGAAATGGCTCCTTGATCGATGTCTCATTCTGAATCCAAAAAAAACAAAATACTATTATTCACACCCACACGTAGAACCTCCCCACATAACGTTAATGTTACATTAACTAATGGTACCATTATATCTCCTGATCCTACCACAAAACTTCTTGGGGTACTAATTGATAATAACCTCTACTTTGAGCCCCATATTAACAACACTATAAAAACAGTTAACAAAAAACTAGGATCCCTCTATAGAATCAAACCCTTTCTGACCCCTATAGCCAGGACCACTATTGCCCATACCCATTTAATCTCAACCCTTACATATGCATCCTCTATCTATACTAAACTATGTAAAAGCAATATGAACAAGCTTTCCATATCCTACAATAATATTGCAAGATTTGCAACTGGGTCAGTCTACAGAACCCATCACTGCAACAATCTTAAACAACTAGGCTGGTTGGAACTGTCAAATCTAATTTTACTGAACAAACTCACAGTGGCCCAAAAGATACTGTACCAACCTTCAAATACTCCAATACTCACTAACCTAATCTCCCCCTACAATAACCTAAAGTCCCTGCGCTCATCAAACAAAGTACTAGTTCAAATAAATAAAACCAACAATCTGGCCGGCGACTCTCTGTTCTCTAACGCAGTAGGAAAAACCTGGAACACGTTCCTCACTGATCACCTAACCTCCATATCCTCAGCTCCCTTATTTAAAACCAAACTTAAAACATATCTTAAATCCCACTGGTTATGCCCCTGTGCTAATCCAGACTAACTACTATATTTGCATCCTGACATTTCTCTACATACCAGCATAAACTAGTTAATCCTATACTAACAATACTGTGCATGCCACTATACCTACTAATAGTGTTCTATTTTAAATAACTATCGTATACTAGTAAACAACATATTTGTGACTTTATTGCTCAATAGTGTACTTTTAGCTTACATAGTTTACTAGCAAATAATGTGTGTGTGACTTTATTGCTCAATTAGTGTGCTTTTTGCTTATATTGTTTTAAACATTTACTGTTTACTGTACTATTAATATTGTCCTACATTTTTAGTCATCTTTGTACCTACATCCTTAGCTCTCTTTTAATAGGAATCATGATACTCATATGTCAAAAGGAAAGTAACTGTATAACAGACAAAAATTTACAATGTAACTATGTCTTGTATATACTATTCTGAAGTGAGGAGCTTTTCTCCCCGGGCCTCCACTGAAAATGGACATATATCCAGTTGGACCAGCCCGGTCAACAAATGTAAAATAAAATAAATAATTTACTTACACTCCTGGGGCATCAGCAATACTTTATCTAGACCTTTGCTGCATCACAAAAGCTACCAAAATCCCCCTCGATATGCCATGTTGGTACTACTTGCTAAAAGCTAAAGATTTGCACACATGAAGAGGAGAGATTTACCAAAAATATACGTGTTTTCCTAAAACAACCTTCTAAACACAAATATGCCCTTTTAAATTTCCAAGTACTAAATAAAATAAAAACATAAATACATTAAAACATGGACCACATTCAGATTCTGTACAATGTAAAAAAAAAGTGTTTGCACACTGTCAACATAAAAAGAGACCGTGATGCCCCCACCTAAATGAACTAACTTCTGTACACAGCAAAACTTTACCCTTAGCTCAATTTACAAATGCTACACTAAATTAAAAAATGGAAACGTGGACTGCATTTCCCATTCACTACAATTTAAAAATGTTTAATTTTATACATTGGTTATATAAAAGAAGGCACTGGTACCCCTAAAACACCACAGCCCACTTAAAACAACCCCATAGCACAAATTTCCTCTTAGTTTAATTTAAAATACTAAAAATTAATCTGAAAAACATAGCATTTCACATTTACGCCAATGTAAAAAATAGCTTTGCATACTGTACACATACAACCCTTGTAAAAACAACACTGCCAGCCTGGGTCAACACCCTAGAAATCAGTTTTGCTCCTATTAGAACAGAAAAGTTAAAATAAAAGAAAAAAATAAAATAAAATCTGACTAAAACTGGACAATCAGAAAACAACATCACTGGCAAAATGGATCCAGTTCTAACTACCTAAATTAATGAAAAGTAAACTAAATAAAAATATGGCTGACAGAGGAGACTAACGAATCCTGACATAACCATGATTAAATTAGCAAAACATATCAAATAAATGAACTGTTTCTATAAAGAGGATTACCTGCCTCAAACAGATGCTCTATGCAGACCGTCTCAACAAACTCCAGCTTTACTCCGTCTCACATCACCTACTCAGAGGCGATCTCTGCCTAACATACAAAGCTATGTCAAACCCAGAGCTGTTGGACATGCTCCACTTAAGGAAATCCCAATCCCTCTGAGCTACATGCTCTATGGACCTAAACCTTGTCACCACAATAAACAGAACATGCTGGAGGGATAAATTTCAGTCCCAGAGACTTCCCATACTCTGGAACAAACTACCTATCTATATCAAACAAAGCTCCTCATTAGCACTCTTCAAGAAAAATCTTGATGATTGGATGGGTGATAGGAAATTCACCCCGGGGATCACCTCTGTGGCTCTGCTTGACAGGGGCACAGGAAAATAATTTTCTTGGGTGGCAAAAGCCAGGGTACTGTTTGGCTAGGCTTATATAGGCCCTAGGGCCAATAGCCTAATACCTACCTATGAACCTATGATTAAAATCTAACTCTGAAGTACAGTTCAGCACCATTCATTAGACACAATTATCCGTATGAACTTATGCATACTACCTAAAGCCCTGCTCAGTAGAAACTTAAACAAATAATGTAACTGTTACTGAGGTCAGTTGGAAACAGTACAGTAACATAAAAGATACAGAAAGAAAACAGATATTTTGTTTCAGTGATACATGACATATCTGATACTGTAAGATTACGAACTTAGGTCATGATTCGTGGCTTTGACACTCATCACAAAACTCAGTCCCTGGATCACTAAACCTACAGTATAAGGAATTTTGTGTATGAAAAACCAGATCAAACTTTTAAGTTTTTTTTATCTTGCTGTTCTTTGTTTCGCACATAAAATTTGCTTTGGAATGACATGCTCACTCATGTTAGAGTGAGAACTACAATTGTGCAAAACTTCAGTGCACCTTTTAAAGGAATTTCTTCCTTCCGATATGTGCGACCAAGGTGCTCATAGTTATAAAAGTTTGGCGGTCTGTACTGCACCCCTAAAACAAAGAATGTTTTTGATCGATGCTGTTAGGGTGAATAAGGTATGCACTGTAATGCTTAAAACCCAAGAGAAGAGTACAAAAAATGTTGCTGCAATTGTCCAACTTATAGACAAATGAGGCTTGGAATAATTATTTCATAGTTCCAAAAAGGTGCCATGCAGATTGAAAAGGCTGTAAGGAATAATAGGCCTCTACTGCCTTCACTTGGAAAGAAAATCCATAGTAGCAAACACACATATTATCAATATAATATGTATACAGTGAGATATGCATTTCTTCAAAGTGTTAGCATTCCTGATGGAGGAAAGTCTCTTCCTCTGGACTCCTGTGATAAGTACTTCTCCTGCCTTTGTCAGGGGCATCACATAGATTCATTTAAAAACTGCTTCAAGATAAACTACTGTACTATGAAAGTTTATTCATTAATACAATGCCAGGACTTTTCATAGGAAGTCTTTCACAAGAAATATTAGGGCAATAATTCACTTGTATTATTGCTGTACACTTCCCCAAATTTCACCAAAGCATATTTTGTGCCGTTAGTCTGACTATGAACTCCTTTGGTCCCACTAATCTATATAGATAAACAGTTCAGCTATCCAAGCATCTAATGTATACTTACTTTATGCTATACTCTTTCCTGTTTGTAGCAGGGGCACTGGCAGAATTCCCCTGAAAATCCCAAAATATTTCTGTGACTCTCACTGCCCTAGACTCCAGTGTTGTCTTTTAGTGTAGATGTCACATTCATCATAATTTTGCTAGTCACCACCAGAGTAGCCTTAGTGGGAACAGAGGAGGGAAAGCAGTAGATCTAAGGGCAATTCTGTCCTTATCAATACTCTTGGTTTTCTTGTCTATCCAAAGAAATTACTTTTCAGTTCCCCTTCAGACCAAGGGCAAATATGTAGGCTACAGCATTCAGTGCTAGTCCTGACACCATCAATGATTTGTGCACTAATGCTTCACTGGTGTCAAGAGTCTCAGGCCTGAATTAAGTGGACGGATGTGCTTTGAATGGTGCTATCTTTCCTGGTGCCATCTGACCTTGTGTCATATGGTTGGGTACCCCTTGCTTGATTGTACCACTTATACATGATGTGTATTGTTATGAGTCATGTAGATACTAACGTTGTGCATACCTTAGATGTATAGCAGAGTATGGAAAGAAGAGTTACTCAGGAGATTGCCAAAATGTAACCCTTCTG